>NW_006922040.1:2435817-2445086 GCF_000298275.1 Orycteropus afer afer
TCAAGGGCAAGTTTCAGAGTCTCTTCTGTCATCCATTTTGGTCTTCTCTTCTTTTCTCATCTTTTTAGTGATTTCTTGCTTTCTTCATGGATAATATTCTTGATATCCTCCCACAATTCTTCTGGTTTTCAGTCGTTGGTTTTCAATGCATCAAATCTATTATTTAGATGATCTCTAAATTCAGGAGGGATATATTCAAGATCATATTTTGGCTCTCTTGGAGTTGTTTTAATTGTCTTCAACTTCAAATTGAACTTGCATATGAGCAGTTGATGGTCTATTCCACAATCAGCTCCTGGCCTGGTTTTGGTTGAAGATATTGAAATTTTCCACTGTCTCTTGCCACAGATGTAGTCAATCTGACTCCTGTGTGTACCATATGGTGAAGTCCACGTGAAGAGCCACTGTCTGTAGTGATACTGCCTTGGAAACTGAAGGAGGGGTGTCTGAGTTGGATCTAATTTGACGGCACATGACAACAACACCGTAGTATTGTCTTCTAGTAACCTACATAGAATTTATTATACTAATACTATAGAAGGAGCTCTGGTAGCATAGTGCCTAAGGCACTTGACTGCTTACCAGAAGGCTGGCGGTTCAAACCCACCAGCCATTCCTTGGAAGGAAGGTTGGGCAATCCTACTTCCATAGTGATACTGCCTCGGAAACCCAAGGAAGGGTCGCTATGAGTCGGGGCCGACTCGACGGCAATCAACAACAACAACAACAATACTATAGAGGAAATTTCCAAGTAGATGGTGTTTGTTTTGGTTACTGAGTGCCACTCTGACTGAAATATACCACAAATGGGAAAGCTTTAACAAAGAAGAGTTTATTGTCTTAAATTGGGGGCTGTAAGCACACGTTCAAAGTTCCAGGCCCTAGGAGCTGTGTGAAAGCCCCTCCACCTTGGGCTTTAGTTCTGCCTCTTGCTAGAGGTATCTCTTCACTTAGGCAGATACTGGCTGCTGGGACTGACAAAGCCAAGGTTGACAAATAAAATGGCACTGTTACCAAACAACATGGCAGGCCACTGATTCAAGTCCATTGAAAGTCCCAGGTTCAGAGTTCCAGTAAGAAGGCAGAATAGGCAGAAAGACAGCACAGACCCTCTTCAACAAAGAAAAGGGGAACCAATTAACACAGATATGAAAGATAATCTTGGACCTCTGACCCCTGAAGGGAAGGATATAGAAGTGGACTAAACTCCAACTAGCAGAAAAAATTGCATGAAAACACCAAAAAAGGAGACATATGGAGCTGCAGTCTGGCAGTGATCCTGATGGCACAGACAGCTTGGATATTGCCAGGTGTTGGTAAGACCTAAGAATTAACCTAAAAATCAGCCCTGCTAGCCAGTGACCTCAGGGAGGACTGTTCTGGTAGCTGGTGAATGAAAGGGGAAGCAGCGATGAGGAAGGTGGGCTGAGCTGTGGATTTTTGCCTGTCTGGAAGGTGCAGCCATTTTGAATGTTTACAAGCAGTTTAACCATTTTGGATATTGAAAGCGAGAGTGTTCTCCTAGATTCCAGGGACTTACAAACAGGCTCTACTTGCTGGGAACAGCAAGGACATTCCCATTGCAGACAACTGGAAAGATATAACATTCCCATTGTTACTCTTGTACCCCACACCCTCTTGGTGAACAGAGGTGTGGCCATCCATCACTCCCACCCACCTTTTGGGTGACAGAAAGTCCATCCCAGTCTGTGTGCTAGTATAGAATCTAGGTACCCTGCCCTGCCATGCCCCTATTTAGTTTTCTTTTTTCTGTATTTTAGTTTGTTTGTTTTTGTCTGTTTTAAAACTGCTACTGTTATTATTAATTTTGTCCTTTTTACTATTATTCTTTATTTTTCCCCTCCCAGGTTCTAGTTTTCAGCTTTTTTTTGCATTTTATTTTTTTTTCCCTGTACCTAGTTGGAATTTTTTCTTTCTTTCTCATGGTTAAGCACATTCCTTGCATTCCTTTCTACATTTTTCATTTTTTTTTCTTCATTATTCTCCTTCTCTATACTTTTTTCTCTTATTGCCCTCTCCCCATATATTGCATCCCCCCTTATTTATTTATTTTTTGGTTATTGTTCCTATGTGATTATATGATTTTGTTTTTCATTTGATTTTACTTTATTGATGATTATTCAATTGTTATTTTTGTCCAACTGAATTGAAGACAGCAAGAATTCCCATACAATACAACTACACCCACACTTCCTGTAGCTTCACTGACTGAGTGAGAGCCACCAATTTCTTCTCCACCAATAGGCCAATGATAAACAACCACCAAAAGAGCCTGAATCACCCTTGGCTGTTCTTCAAAAACAGTTAACAGAGATCTAAATACAACAATGCCATGATGTTTCAGGGACAAGAGACCATCAGAGTCTACACAGAGAAGCAAGATAAAGTGGTAGAAACAAGGGAGCAGGATACAGACCCACAACACATCGCTGAGGAAGAAGCAACACTGGAACTCTCTGCTAAGATATTCAAAATAATTATATTCAGGTATCTTCAAAGGATTGAGAGACAAACCAAGGAAAATACAGGCAAAACCCTAGAAGTATGTTGGAAGAAAATACAAAAAATAAATGACAAAATAGGTAAAAAAAAAAAAAAATAGAAATAATTCTAAATCTACAAATAAACATCCAGAATATTAATACTAAATTGTCAGAAATACATAACTTATTGAAAGGAAAAGGGGTAGAACTGATGCAATGGAAGACAGAATTAATGAGATTGAAGACAAATACCTGAATACTTCTTTGGAAAGGATCAATCAGAAAAAAAGATCAAAACAAAATGAAGAAAGCCTAAAGTTCATGTGGGATACCATCAACAGGAATAACCTATGTGTCATTGGAATTCTAGAACACAAAGAGAAAAATAAAACCACTGAGAAAATTCTACAAGATTTGTGAGAGGATAACTTCGCTGATATAATGAAAGATGAGAATATATCCATTCAGGAAGTCCAATGAACCTCAAACAGGATAGAACCCAAAAGAAAATCATTAAGACATATAATCATCAAACTCATCAAAAACAAAGACAAAGAAAACATCCTGAAACCAGCACGGAAAAAGCAAAAATTTACTTACAAAGGACAACCAGTAAGAATAAGCTCTGATTTCTCAGCAGAAGAAGCCATACAAACGAGAAGACAATGGAATGATATATACAATAACCTGAAAGAGAAAAAAAATTTCAACTGAGAATTATATGTCTGGCAAAATTGTCCCTCATATGTTGTTAGGTGCTGTCAATTTGTTTCCAACTCATAGTGACCCCATGCATGGCAGAATGAAATACCACCTGACCTCACACCAGCTCCATGATCCTCATTGTTTCAGCCACTGTGTCAATCCATCTTGTTGAAGGCCTTCCTCTCTTTCGTCAACCTTCCACCTTACCAAGCATGACATCCTTCTCCAGGGAATGGTCCCTTCAGACAACATGACCAAAATGGGTGAGACAAACTCTGGCCATTCTCGCTTCAAAGGAGCATCTCAGCCGCACTTCCTCTGAGACAGATCTTAGTCCTTTTAGCCATCTGTGGTACTTTCAGCATTCTGAAAGTGGTGGAGGCTGGCAGGCTGGCAAGTCCCAGGTCCATGAGTGGGTCTGAAGGATCCTCCCAATTCTGGAGTTTTGTTGAATCTTGATCAACAGATCAGATGATGACTGCTGTCCCAAATCCAGGGAGATGTGGGTGGGCCAAGACACAAAACCGGAGCAAGAGGAGGGCAAATCTTCCCAGGAGATTCATAGGTATACCCCCAAGGAAGCTAAGGGTGGTGATTTGAATTACACCATTCAGCAAGGCAGGATTCAAGACACATTCCACCTGTGTTGCCGCAATAAAAATAACCTAAGTGGATGGCTTTAACAATTAGCTTGTTGTTGTTATGTGCCATGGAGCCAGACCTGATTCACAGCAACACCTCCTTGGGTTTCTGAAGCAGTATCACTATGGAATTAGATTGCCCAACCTTCTTTTGGAGGAATGGCTGGTGGGTTTGAACTGTCAGCCTTCTGATTAGCAGTCAAATGCCTTAGGCACTATGCTACCAGAGCTCCTTAACAATCAGCAGCTCAAGGAAAATCCCATCACAGAGCCCATTGCCACTCATTATAGGGAATGACTACAACCAGCTGTCCAGCCAAGTTGATACCTGACCTTAACTACCACACCACACCAAACAGGCATGGATAATAGGATTTACAATACATTACAGAATGAAGGACAATGGCTAGAAGGGTCACATCAAACAAGTCACCGCATTGGTCTAGTTGTGAGGATTTTTGGTTTCTTTATATTGAGATGTAATTAATATTGCAGATTGTATTCTTCAGTCTTCATCAGTAAGTGCTGCAAGTCATCCTCACTTTCAGCAAGTGAAGTTGTATGATCAGCATATCTCAGGTTGTTAATGATTCTTCCCCCAATCCTGACACCACATTTCTCTTCATATAGTCCAACTTCCCAGATTATTTGCTCAGCATAGAGATTGAATAAATATGCAGCAAGAATACAATCCTGACACATTTCCTTCTTGATTTTAAACCATGCAGTGTTCCCTTGTTCTTTTTGAATGACAGCCTCCTGGTTCCTCATGAGTATAATCAAGTGTTCAGGAATTCCAATTCTTCTCAATGTTATCCATAATTTGTCATGATCTACACAATCAAATGCCTTTGCATAGTCAATAAAATACAAGTAAACATCTTTCTGGTATTCTTTGCCTTGAGCCAAGATCCATCTGACAGCAGCTATGATATCCCTTGTTCCACATCCTCTTCTGAATCCAGCTTGCACCTCTGGAAGTTCTCTGTCAATATACTGCTGCAACTGTTTTTGAATTATCTTCAGTAAGATATTATTTGTGTGTGATATTAATGGCATTGTTTGATAATTTCCACATTCTGTGGAAACACCTTTCTTTGGAATGGGTACAGATATGGACCTCTTCCAGTCAGTTGGCCAGGTAGCTGCCTTTCAAATCGCCTGGCATAACCGAGTGAGTGCCTCCAGTGGGGAATCTGTTTGTTGAAATATCTCAATGAGTGTTCCATCATTTCCCAGAGCCTTCTTCTTCACCAATTCCTTCATTGCAGCTTCGACTTCCTCCTTCAGTACCATTGGTTCTAGATCATATGTCACCTCCTGAAATTGATTAAGATCATCCTGTCCTTTTTGGTACAGTGACTCTGTGTATTCCTTCCCTCTTCTTTTGATGTTTCTTGCATCATTCAATATTTTGCCCATACAATCTTTCAATATTGCAACTTGAGGCTTAAATTTTTTCCTCAATTCTTTTACCTTGAGAGATGCCAAATGTGTTCTTCCCTTTTGGTTTTCTAACTCCAAGTATTTTCACATTTCATTATAGTAATTGGCTTTGTCTCCTAGAACTGCTCTTTGAAACCTTCCATTAAGCTCTTTTATCTTGTCATTTCTTCCATTTGTTTTAGCTACTCTCCACTCAAGAGCAAGTTTCAGAGTCTCTTCTGTCATCCGTTTTGGTCTTCTCTTCTTTGATTGTCTTTTAAGTGACCTCTTGCTTTCTTCATGGATGATATTCCTGATGTCTTCCCACAATTCTTCTGGTTTTCTTTCATTGGTGTTCAATGTATCAAATCTATTCTTCAGATGATCTGTAAATTCAAGAGGGAATATATTCAAGATCATATTTTGACTCTCGTGGACTTGTTTTAATTGTTTTCAACTTCAAGCTGAACTTGTATATGAGCAGTTGATGGTCTGTTCCACAATCAGCTCCTGACCTGGTTTTGACTGAAGATAACTGAGCTTTTCCATCGTCTCTTGTCACAGATGTAGTCAATCTGATTCCTGTGTTCCTTCTGGTGATGTCCATGTGTACAGCCACTGTTTGTGTTGTTGAAAAAAGGTGTTTGCAATGAACAAGTCATTGGTCTTGCAAAATTCTACCATGCGAGTTCCAGCATTATTTCTGTCACCAAAGCCAAATTTTGCAACTACCAGTGATTCTTCTTTGTTTCCCACTTTTGTATTCCAGTCATCAGTAATAAAAAACACATCCTGATTGCATGTTTTGTCAATTTCAGACTGCACAAGTTGATAAAAATCTTCAATTTCCTCATCTTTGGCTTTAGTGGTTGGTGCATAAATTTGAATAATAGTCATATTAACGGGTCTTCCTTGTAGGTGTATGGATATTATCCTATCACTGACAGCATTGTACTTCAGGACAGATCTTGAAACATCCTTTGTGATGATGAATACCACGCCATTCCTCTTCAAACCATCATTCCCAGCATAGTATACCATATGGTTGTCTTATTCACAATGACCCCTAACAGTCCATTTCAGCTCACTAATGCCCAGGACATCAATCTTTATGCATTGCATTTCATTTTTGACAACTTCCAATTTTCCTATATTCATACTTTGTACATTCCATGTTCTGATTATTAATGGATGTTTGCAGCTATTACTCCTCAATTTGAGTGGTGCCACAGCAGCAAATTGGGGTCTTGAAAACTTTACCTTATCAATATGAATAAGACTGGTTTTGCTCTGATGATGCAACTCTTTCACAGTCTTATTTTGAGAGCCTTCTAACTTAAGTAACTCATACTCCTTCTCTGTATTGGATAATGTTTCTGGACTATTCATAAAATAGTGTAATATTATATCAGACAGTGGTTTGCTGCTACTCATAAGGTTTTCCCTGGCCAATTCTTTGAGAAGTAGTTGACATCTTCCTTCTTCCTAGTCTATCTCAGTCTGTAAGCCAGGCTGATACCTGTGCACCATTTGCACCCCACTGGGCTTGAAACACCAGTGACACAACCTCAAGACTCACAACAACATGTCACCATAGTAGGACAAACTGACAGCCATGTTTGTCTCCCTTACCTGTTGGAAACCTCTCCAACCTCTCCTTACCTGAATCCCTGCAGCTGACTCCTTGCTCTTTCCAGGTCCCCCTAGCCTTTATACTCTCCTTTCTCCCACCTCCAGCTTTGCTGCTTGTGGGGCATGGCCTGGCTCCCCTATCCTCACCAGGATCCCTGCAGCTGACTCCTCACTCTGTCTCGGTCCCCCTGGCCTTTATACTCTACTTTCTCCCTCCTTCTTGCCTTGTTGCTTGTGGGGTGTCACCTGGGTTCCCTCTCCTCACCTGGATCCC
This sequence comes from Orycteropus afer afer, assembly GCF_000298275.1. Lineage (NCBI taxonomy): Eukaryota > Metazoa > Chordata > Mammalia > Tubulidentata > Orycteropodidae > Orycteropus > Orycteropus afer. Next base: position 2,442,999 of record NW_006922040.1, read on the forward strand.
TTAGGCTGACTCCTCACTCTGTCTTCATCCTCCTATCTTTATGCTCACCTTTCAACCCCTTCCTGCCTTGCCGCTGGTGGGGCATGCCTGGGTTCTCTCTTCTCACCTAGAATTCTGCATCTGACTCCCTGAAATATGGTGGTGAAATTAGGATATTTCTAGATAAGCAGAAACTAAAGGAATTTGTTAAAACCAGACAACCTTACAAGAGACACTAAAGCGAGTGCTTTGAACAGAGAACCAAAAATAGCAAACAATGACCAACCATTAATACACAAGATGACATAACCCAGAAACCACAGCTATGGACATATCCAAAGTAAAATGAGCTTAACGATTGTAAACATGTAACCAGAGACATCAAGTGGCAAGTGAGGGCAACTACAAAAAAAGAGGGAAAAGACTGTGTAGTTACAGAACTTCTAAATGGTGAGGAAGTCAAGAGAGTTGCAAGATAGAATAGGCTATTCTAAACTCTGGGGGAAAATTAGAAATCACAGGATAACCTCAAAGAAAAATGATAAGCCTTCACATCACAATAAAAAAGAGGACAAGCACAAATATTCAGCAAATACTAAAACAATAGTGCTAAAAAGCAATGAGGCCACATCTTCTGACCTCCTCTAACTGCCCAAAAGGAAGACAGAATCACCATCAGTAGCCCAAAGCCTATTCCTGCAAGGCCAGACATGCTTCCTCTCTGCAGGCCTTTCACCAACGCTGACACCAACTGTTCCTCCCGCACCACTCACCACCTTTCTGCTGGGTTCAATAACTCATTGCAGTGGTCACACAGAAACTCACAAATTATGGGGTTTATTAGGGAAGCACCAGGCTACAGTTTAAGTTCAAGAACAATGTTCAGTCTCTCTCTCAACTTGCTGTCTTTCACCCAACAGTCTCTCACAGTCTCTCCCAGCAATGAGTGTCTTTCAGTGTCTCTTCCTCAGCAGCACGTGTCTCTCAATGTCTCTTTGTCGGCAGAATGACTTCCTTAGTCAGAGGTCAGAGAGTGCCTCTGTCTCTAGAAGTCCTCTTTTTGATCCTGGCAGAGTGGCCAAACTAGCCAATCATAACATAAGAATTCTAAGCACCTGAGAAACAGCCCAGAACAATGCTTTGTGCCACACCCAACAGAAATACCCCAGGTGGATAATTTTTACAATCAGGAGCTGCTCGGTTGCTCACAGCAAATTCCACATGGAGTTTACAAAGACTTATGACTAGGAAAGCCATACGAGGTAATTTACTACACTGCAAACAGTAACAAAGGAAATGACAACATGATTCATAAACATCAAGAACTCAACACAGAATATATTATGGAACAAAGAAACCAAGGACACCATGAAAAAAACACATAACAAAATGACAGCAACAAATTCATACTTGTTGATAATTACACTGAATGCTAATGAATTAAATGCACCATTCAAGAGACAGAGAGTTGCAGATTGCATAAGAAAATAAAACCCAAGAATATGCTGTCTATAAGACACACACCTTAGACAGAAAGAAAAAAACAGACTAAAAATCAATGATTGGAAAAAGATATGCCAGCAAATGGCAACTGTAAAAAAGCAGGAGTATCAATATTAATTTCTGATCAAATTGACTTTAAGACAAAAACCACCACCCAAGACATTAAAGACATTATATAATGAATAAAGGATGAATTGAACAAGAAGGTATAACCATGATAAATATCTATGGACCCAATGAAAGAGCCCCAAAATACATAAATTAGACTTTAAAAAATTTAAAAAGGCAAACAGATGACTCCACAGTCATAGTGGGAGACTTTAATATAACACTTTCAATGATAGGTAGAACAACTGGAAAGAAACTCAACAAAGATGCAGAAGAGCTATACAATACACCAACTTGACTTTATGGACATCTACAGAGCACTTCATCCAACAACAGCACAAAATACATTTTCTACAGCATATAGAACATTTTCCATGATAGACCATGTGTTAGGCCATAAAGCTGGCCTTAATAAATTTAAAAAACATTGAAATACTGAAAAGCATCTTCTCAGATCATAGTGCTATCAATTTAGAAATCAACAATAAGAAGAACAAT
>NW_006922040.1:2447019-2450545 GCF_000298275.1 Orycteropus afer afer
ATTCAATGCAATCCTAATCCAGATCCCATCAAAATTTTTTAAGGATCTGGAAAAACAATCACTAACTTTTTATGAAAAAGAAAGAGTCCTCAGATAAGCAAAGCACTATTGAAGAAGAAGAACAAAGTAGGAAGTCCCATGCTGCTGGATCTCAAAACCTACTATACAGGCATAGTAGTCAAAACTGCCTGGTATTTGTATAATGACACACACGTACACCAATTGAATAGAATTGAAAACCCAGAAATAGACCCACTAACCCATGGTCAATTGATCTTGAGCAAAAGGCCTAAATCCATTAAATGTGGAAGAAAAATTTGTTTAATAGATGGTGCTGTCAAAACAGGATATCCATTTGCAGAAAAATAAAACAAGATTTGTACCTCACACCGTACACAAAAACCTAATCCAGATGGATCAAAGACTTGAAGGTGAAACCTAAACTATAGAGTTCCTCAAGGAAAAACTAGGGGAAAAATAGGGGCCCTAACCTATCTAACAGTGTTCTCTCCCCTCCCCTCCCACCCCTGGTAACCAACAAAGAAAATTTCCTTCCATAGATAATCCTTTTATTGATTTTTAAAATAATGGAATAATACAATATTTTTCCTTTTGTGATTGACTTATTTCACTCAGCATAATGTCATCCAAGTTCATCCACATTACACAGTGTTTTGCAGATTCTGGGTTATTCTTTAGGGTTCCATAGTATTCCATTGTGTGTATGTATCATAGTTTGGTTATCCATTCCTCAGTTGATGGACACCTAGGTTGTTTCCATCTTTTGACTATTGTAAATAGTGCTGCAATGAACACGGTTATGCATATGTCTGTTCTTGTCATGACTCTCACTTCTTTAGGATATATACCTAGTAATGGCTTGGCTGGGTCAAATGGTACTTCTAATTCCAACATTTTAAGGAATTGCCATACTACTTTCCACAGTGGTTGTACCATTTTACAGTCCCATCAGCAGTGTATGAGAGCTCTCCACATCTTCACCAGCATTTGTTATTTTCTGTCTTGAAGTTTGCTACTAGTGCTGGAGGAAGATGGTATCTCATTGTTGTTCTGATTTTCATCTCTCTAATAGCTAATGATCATGAACATTTCTTCATGTTTGTTGGCTACCTGAATAACCTCCTTGGTGAAATGTCTATTCATGTCTTCTGCCATTTTTTTAATTGGATTATTTGTCTTTTTGTTATTGAGGTGTTGGAGTTTTCTATAAATTCTAGAGATAAGTCCCTTGTCAGATATGTTATTGCCAAATATCTTTTTCTCAATCTGCAGGTTATTTTTGGAATCTTTTGTAGAAGTCTTTGGAAGCACATAAAATTTGATTTTTAGAAGGTCCTATTCATTTAGTTTATCTTCTACTGTTTGTGCATTTTGAGATATGCTTGATAGTCTATTTATTCCATATATTATGTATTAAGTATTGATTTGGGTGGAGAGAAGGGCAATGTACCATATGTGAGCAATAAACATGGTGGCATTGAGGAAGAGGAAGACAGAGAGAGGTACATGGGAGGAATAGACAACAAAGATGAACCCTTTTGCACATATAGCACTGGGTGTAAGTGAAGGCATACATGAATATACGGGTGGATAGATGGGTGAACAGGCTGAACTATTAGTTATATCTATGAAGCAGGGAATGTACCCAAGACCATGTATACGGTTGGCAGACAAAGGTCTTGTAAGTGTATTTGTATGATCTGAATTCCCAGGTGTATAGTAAAACTACCAAGGAACATGTTTGTAGTCACTTCTTGGTCACAGCCAGCTACCCCGAGGGACTGAGTAGTTGAACCTGTGGGCTTGGGACCATAGTCTCAGGGGACATCAAACTTAATGGGCATAACATACTACACAAAACATTGTTTCACCTCCTACTTTGGTGAGTAGTGACTGGGATCTTAAAAGTTTTCAAGCAGCCATCTAGATGCAATGATGGGTCTTATACAGAGAAAATAAAAATGAAGAAAACCAAAGATTCATGGAAACAATTAGTCCTAGCAACTGGTACACCATGAGATTCCTTGCCTACATAACTTTGAGACCAGAAGAACTAGATGGTGCCCGGCTACCAATGTCATCCACTTGGAGGGGGATGCATGTAGGAGATCCTGGATAGAGAGGGAGAACAATGTGGAACAAAACTCAAACAACAAAAACGACAAAGTTTGCCCCTATTTTTATTTGATGAACTTCATATTTTTATCCAACTGTTCAAGTCTTTTATCCAACTGGATTTAGTTTTTGTATATGGTGTAACATATGGATCTTGTTTCATTTTTCTGTAAATGGATATCCAATTTTGCCAGCACCATTTGTGAAAGAGACTATCTCTTCCCATTGAATGGATTTTGGCCCTTTATCAATGATCAGCTGACCATAGATTGATGGGTCTAATTCTGGGTTCTCAGTTCTGTTCCACTGGTCTATTTGTCTGTCATTGTACCAATACCATGCTGTTAAAGACAACTGTGGCTGTATAGTAGATTTTGGGATCAGGGAGTGTTAGACCTACTTTATTCTTCTTTTTCAATAGTGCTCTGCTTATGCAAACTCTCTTTCCTTTCTATATAAAATTAGTGATTGTTTTTTCTATGTCTTCAAAGAACGTTGATGGAACCTGGATCAGGACTGAATTGAATGGATAAATTGCTTTGGCCAGTAATGACATTTTCACAATGTTCAATCTTCTTATCCATGTTCATGGCATGATTTTTTTTTCCCCCCATTTATTTAGATCTCTTGCATTTCCTTGAAGAAGTGTTTTTTTTTTTTTTGTTGTTGTTGTTGTTGTTTTTATATATAGGTCTTTTGTGTTCCTGGTAAGATTTGTTCCCAAGTAATTTATCTTTTTGGTAGCTATTGTAAATGCTATTGATTTCCTTTTCAGAGATCTCTTTGCTGGTGTAGAGGAATCCAATTGACTTTTGTATGTTGATCTTGTATCCCTGCCACTGTGCTAAATATTTCAATAAGTTCCAGCGGTTTTCTTGTTTAGTCTCTTGTGTTTTCTATGTATGTTTTTGTTGTTATGTGCCCTTGAGTTGAACCCGACTCATAGCGACCACTCCTTGGGTTTCTGAGGCAGTATCACTATGGAAGTAGATTGCCCCATCTTCCTTCCGAGGAATAGCTTGTGGATTTGAACCACTAGCCTTCTGGTTACCAGTCAAGTGCCTTAGGAACTATGCTACCAGAACTCCCTTTCTATGTATAGGCTCATGTTATCTGAAAATAAGGATAGTTTGACTTCTTCCTTACCAATTTGGATGCCTTTGGTTTCCCTTTCTTGCCTGATTGCCTTGGAGAGGACTTCCAACACAATGTTAAATGGAAGTGGAGATAGATAGAGAACATTATTGTCTCATTCTTGTTTAAAAGGGGAATGGTTTCAGTGTGTTTATGAGTATAATGTTGGCTGTTGGTTTTGTATATATGCTCTTTCTTATGTTGAAGAATTCCCCTTCTATTCCTATTTTTTCTGAGAGTTTTTAATCAGGAATGG
>NW_006922040.1:2451405-2453001 GCF_000298275.1 Orycteropus afer afer
TCTATTCAATCAATCTTTTCAGAGAACTAACTTCTAGTCTTGTTGATTTTTTCTATTGTCTTTCTATTTTCTGTTTCATTTTTTCTGGCTCCAATTTTTTTTTTTTTTTTCCGGCTGTTCTTCTAATTGTTGGAAATATTGGTTTAAGGTCTTGATCTTGACTCTTTTCTTCTGTTCTGATGTGTGTATTTATTGCTATGAACTGCCTTCTGATCACTGCTTTTGCTGTGTCTCAAAGACTTTAGTATGTTGTGTTTTCATTCTTGTTTGATTCAAGGAATTTTTTACGTTGTTTTTTTTTTTTACTTCTTCTCTTACCCAGTCATTTTAGAAGAGGATGATATTCAATTTCCATGTGTTTTCTCTTTTCCATTGTTCTTTCTAGTGTTGATTTTCAGTTTTATAGTACTGTGTTCTAAGAAGATGTTTTGCAGTATTTCAATGTTTTTAAATTTTTTGAGGCTTACTTTGTGTCCTAACATATGTTTTCTGTGCACTGGAAAAGAATGTATAGGCTGTTGTTGAGTGAAGTGTTCTGCAGATATCTATAAGGTCAAGTTGATGGAGTGTATTGTTTAGTTCATCTGTGTCTTTTTTTAGTTTCTTTCCAGTTGTTCTATCTTTCATTGAAAGTGGTGTATTAAAGTCTCCTACCATGACTGTAGAATCATCTATCTGCCATTTTCATTCTGTTTAAGTCTGATTTATATATTTTGGGTATTTTCCATCAGCTATGTAGATATTTATTTTGGTTATATCCTTGTGCTATATTGATAATGTCCTTCCTTGTCGCTTATGATTGTTATTGTCTTAAACTCTGTTTTGTCAGAATTTAATATTGTCACTCCTGTCCTTTTTTGCTTGCCATTTGCTTGGTATGTCTTTGTCCAATATTTGCTTTTTAGTCTATTTTTGTCTTTGTTTTCTAAGCTGAATCTCTTGTGGATACTATATTGATGGGTCATGTTTTCTCATCCTGTTTGCAACTCTCCATCTCTTGATTGGTACATTTATTCCACTGACATCCAGTGTAATTATCAATAAGCATGAATTTATTGATGTCATTTTGTTATGTATTTTTTAAGGTGTTGCTGACTTCTTCGTTTCATTTAATTTTCTGTGCTGAGCTCATTTTGTTTATGTATTGTGTTATCATCCACTTCCTTGCTATTGTTTAGGTATTTCCCAAATATCTGTGCTTGTCTTCATTTTATTTTGATGCCAATATTTATTATTTTTATTTGAGGTTATGCTATGATTTATTTTATTTTACCAAGTTTAAAACAGTCTGGGCTATCTCAAAGTGTCATGACTTCCTCACCATTTAGAAGTTCTGGAACTAAATTATTTATTCCCTCTGTTTAATCTGTAGTTGTCCTCATTTACCAATTGATGTCTCTGATTCCCTGTTTATAGTCTTGTAAGTGTGTTTTAGCTTGGATGCTTCTATAACTGGGTTGGTTTCTGGGTTATGTCATCATGTTTGCTAATCATTGGTTGCTGTTTGGTGTTACTGGTTCTCTAGCAAAAGGACTTCCTCTAGCTTCTCTTGTAAGCTGGTTTGCTTTTAATAAATAACTTTCATACCCACTTCTC
>NW_006922040.1:2453316-2454432 GCF_000298275.1 Orycteropus afer afer
TTTTTTTTTGGGGGGGTGGGAGGTGGGAGTCTATCCTCTTTGGGGTTTATTGAACTTCTTGAATGGATATAATCTTATTTTTCATCATATTAGGGAGATATTCTTCCAAAAAATCCTTGACAATTTTCTCTGTGGTTTTATTTGTCTCTTCCTGTTCTGGAATTTCAAATTACCCACAAATTATTCTTGATGGTATCTGACATGACTCTTAGGCTTTCTTCATTTTTATTTTGATCTTTTGTCTGATAAATCCCTTAGCAAAGTACTATTGAGGTGTTTGTCTTCAGTGTCATCAATTCTGTCTTCCATTGATTAAATTGCACTCCTTTGCCAATTCAATGCGCTATTTTTGAAATCTTAGTATTAATATTCTGTATTTTTATTTGTTGTTTTAGTATCATTTCTAAATTTTGTTGATTTTATCAGTTTGTTCTTGTATTGTTTTCCAAAACTGTTCTAGACTTTAGCCTATGTTTTCCTTAATTTCTGTATTTTCTTTGATCTTGTCACTGTTTTCCTTGATCTGTCCCTCAATCCATTGAAAGTAACTAAATAAAATTTTTTTGAACTCCTTAACAGGTAGTTCCAATGCTGCTTCTTCCTCAGGGATGTTTTCTGGACTTGTGTCCTGGTCCCTTCTTTCTACTACTTTATCTTGCTTCTTAATGTGGACTGTGATGGTTGGCTGTTTCTGAAACATTGTGGTGGTATTGTATTTATGTTTAATTTGTGGTTGTATGTTGGTCTGATTTGCCCATTTTTGTTTTTCATTTATTTTGTTTTCATATATCTGTATGACAAAGGTTTTGTGCTCCTCTATTCACTCATTCTGGTAGTGTAGTGCCTAAGGCACTTGACTGCTAACCAGAAGGCTGGCAGTTCAAACCCATCAGCCACTCCTCACAAGGAAGGATGGGTAATCTACTTTCATGGTGTTACTGCCTTGGAAACCCATGGAGGGGTTGCTATGAGTCGGGTATGGCTCATTGGCAAATAACAACAACAACATTCACTAGTTGTTAGCACTTCAGCACTCGCCACCTGTCCCCTGGTGACTATGAGAGAGAATGAGAGTGTATGCAGGAGAACGAAAAACTCAAATTGCGTAAACAAAAG
>NW_006922041.1:0-1946 GCF_000298275.1 Orycteropus afer afer
TGCAATCCTTCTGCCTAGTCCGCCATCTTGCCGGAAATCCTCAGGACCTTATTTCTTAGTATGCCATTGTGTGCATATGCCACATTTTGTTTATCCACTTATCTGATTATGGACATTTCAATTGTTTCCACTTTTTGACCATTGTGAAAAGTGTTGTAATGCACATTGGTATCCATTTGAGATCTTTTAAGTGGGATTCAAAACATAGGCTAGGCTGTCTGAGGGACTTTTCCTAAGAAATTCAAATGTAGCATTGAGAGGTAAGTTGGAACTGGAAGGGTCTGTAACTATGGCAACCACAAACCCCAGGTAGTGGGTTAGGGCACGGAAGTACATTTCACTTTTATTTGGTTGTTCCTATCCTAGTGGGAAGTTATGATGATATAAAATACTCAAAATTGTATAATCCTCAATCCTGACATTAGGGACGAAAACCAAACTCACTGCCACTGAGTCAATTCCTACTCATAGTGACCCCTCCTTGGGTTTCTGAAGTGGTATCTCTATGGAAGTAGATTGCCCAGTCTTCCTTCTGAGGAGTGGTAGGTGGGTTTGAACCACCAGCCTTCTGGTTAGCAGTCAAATGCCTTAGGCACTACACCACCAGAGTTCCTGTGACTTTAGGGAAGAATTGGATTTTATTCAAGAATCTAGTTTTGTTGTCATTCTGCCCTGTTTATAATCAGACATCAGAGGGGGCAAATAGAGCTTATTTTGTATATTTGAAATACTTTTTAATAATATTTGTAGAATAAAGTTTTAATGCTACATAACAATTGTATATTCTATTATTCAATGTGCGAAGAAGTTAAATAATAGAAATTAGACTTACTATTCACTCCTCGGAAGGAAGGTTGGACAATCTACTTCCTCAGTGAGACTGCCTTGGAAACCCAAGGAGGGGTTGCTGAGTCAGGTCTGACTCGATGGCACATAACAACAAAAACAACAATTTCCTTTTTGAGTTTTTTCCCTATATATTTCCAAATTATATAGCAGTGTTTTATTCTAAACTATTTTCTTTAAATACAGTGTCCACATATTTATATTTTTATTTTGCTTAGGGAATAAATTGATAACATAAATTCATAAAAATATTCATTGAAAAGTTGGCATGGGAGTCACAGAATATACAAATGATCAGTTCTCCTTATGGTATTGGAAACTAAGACATAAATTGTTAAGAACAGAAATTTGAATGGAGAAACTGAAATCCAAAGTGCAAGGGTACTATTGGCCTGTGCCCAGGCTTTGATGATACAACTTAAAAACATTAGCTATAAACTTTCTACCATGTCCTAATATGTTTACATCCTGGTTCTATAACTAGTTGGTAAATTCCATGATATTGGAATTTCAGGCAGTATGTTCCTGATTAGTGGTGGATTTTGTTGAGTCCCACAGTCCTCCTGTATAAAATTAAGAGATTAAATGAGCTATGGGCTTCAAACAGTTCTCTGCAGTATCCTAGGAGTTGTGGGAATTTCCCAGGGAGGTTAAAACTGCCTCCTGAATAGGTAGGGAGAGGTGAAAAACTTCCCTGGAGGCATAGGCAGTGACAGGAATGTTTATTCAGAATAAGAACAAAAAGAGTCAGGAAAGAAAGGATTTAAAAGGTAAAAGATGAAAGAAAGAAGGCTTACAAATATTGCTAGTAAATTCAGTGTCCAGCGGTGGCCACTGCGGGCTGGGATGGATACAAGATGACCGCTAACCCCTCCCAATTTTGCAGGGATATTGACACCTGATTTTGGGGAATTGGGGAAGAGTGCTACGTAACCAGAACTGGAGAGCTACATGACTGGCTTTAGACTGGTGGCGCCAGGGCCCATGGGGGGTGGGGCAGACCACCACTTGTGTGTTTTGAGAAGACACTGCTGGCTAGTGAGTTTTATTGTTTAAAACTATGCTAAGGATCGGAAGGAAGGTTGGGCAATCCTACTTCC
>NW_006922041.1:3281-4427 GCF_000298275.1 Orycteropus afer afer
ACAGCCTCTTGGTCTATGTACAGGTCTATGTCACCCACCCAGTGAGATCTTGTCTGCAGAATTGAATGTGACTCAGATTGGTGCCAGGGTTTTCCCTCAACAGAGGATTTAAGTGTTCTAGAAACAAGCTCTTTTAGGAAATTTGTTAAAGTTGGAAGCATCTGTACCTATCTGGAGTCTGTCATGACTGAAATCAAGAAAATGACTAGAGTATTTATTTGGGTTTCTGAGGCAGTAAATCATTATGGAAGTAGATTGCCCTTCTTCCTTCCGTGGACTTCTAGTTAGCAGTCAGATGCCTTAGGCACTACGCCACCAGAGCTCCTTATCCAATCTCTATAGCAATGGTTTTTAAGTACTTTGGGGTCATATGTCCCATTGAGAATCCAGTGAAATGTACAGATCCTTTCTCCAGAAAACTCACGCATGCACAAAATTTCACACACAATCTCAGTGGATATGAGACTACCTGGATACTTATATGAGAGTCATTCATTTGTTCATTGATGCATGCATGAATTCAATCACTTATTCACTCAGTCATTCATTTACGAGTAACTGCTGTGATTCAGATGCCTTGTTATCTTATTGAAGACTAATGAATAATTACCCCTACATTCAAGGAAAATATAATCTAATGGGGGTAAATAGGCCATCCCAGTGTGCGGTGTTGGATGCTTGTAGAAGTAGACAGGGGTGCTGGGGAAGTATGTAGAAAAAGTAACTAACTTGGTGTTGGTGGAGGTGTTATGGAAGTCTTTTTGGTGAAGGATTCCTGAACTCAGTATTGGCAAGAAGAAGCACTTTTGATAAATCAATGTGCTATTTTCACATAGACATAGTTCTAAGTGAATACTAAGGACATTTGAAAACTCTAGGTCCTAGGAAACTAATGTCTAGAGTCCCTACCTCAAATCCTATCAAACATAATAAAAATGTTTCATGTATATATATTTTTTGCAGTAGAAAATAATGGAAAAAATTTCAAAATTTTGCTTTGTAAATAATTTTGCTACTTATTTCCTTTATGATTAGTTGTTATTTCCTTTTCAAGGGCAATCATCTAGCATAGTGACTTTCATGTTTAAGCATATATCAGAAACGCCTGAAAACCAAACCTAAACCCCTGCCATCAAGTTGATTCTG
>NW_006922041.1:5187-6776 GCF_000298275.1 Orycteropus afer afer
ATGAGACCAGCAAACCTGGTCTTTTTTTTTTTTTTTTAAATGATTTTGAGTTTTGTTCCACATTGTTCTCTCACTCTATCCAGGATCTCCTGCACCAATCCCCCTCTGAGTGATTGACAGTGGTAGCCAGGCACCATCTAATTCTTCTGGTCTCATGGTCAAATAGGCTGAGGATCCCATGGTATACCAGTCCCTTGGACTAATTGTTTCCATATGTCTTTGGTTTTCTTCATTCTTCTTTGCTTTGGACAAGGAGAGACCTACTGTTGCATCTAGATGGCTGCTTGCAAACTTTTAAGATCCCAGTTGCTATTCACCAAAGGAGGCTTTAGAACAATGTTTTTGTGTAGTATGTTATGCCAATTGAGCTTGATGTCTGGTTGGGTATTCTTGTGGTGAGATTATAATCGATAAACTGTCCTCACATGTAACAACTACTTTATGAATATAAAATCTACAAATTGAGATGATATTATGTCTCATAGAAAAAAAATTATCAGTTGCAGTTATGCAGTTTTCTTTTTATATTTTGTCATCAAGCATTTTTTTTCAAGTCTTGTGGTAGACAGAATAATGGCAACCTCCTAATTATGAAATCTGTGAATATGTACCTTTCATAGTAAAATGACTTTGCACATGTGATTAAATTAAGGATCTTGGAATGGGGAGATTACTCTGGGTTATTGGGTTGAGCCTGATGTAAATACAAGGGGCCTTTATAAGAGAGACACAGGAGGATCACAGCCAGAGACAGAGATGTAAGGGTAGAAGCAGAAGTCAGACCAGAGGGAACACAGCCCTGCAGACACCTTGATTTTAGCCTGGTGCAACTGATTTTGGGTTTCTGACCCCCAGCACCATAAGATAATAAATTAAATTGTTTTAATGCACTAAGATTGTAGTAATATGTTACAGCAGTCATAGGAAAATAATACAAGTCTCTAATATTTTTAACCACTGCCAGTCTGTCAGTTTGTTGTACTGTGCTGGCTTGTATGATTCTGCGATACTGGAAGCTATGCCACTGTTATTTCAAACACCAGCAGGGTCACTGATGGTGAACAGGTTTCAGCACAGCTTCTAGTCTAAAACAGTCTAGGAAGAAAGTCCTGGTGATCTACTTCTGAAATTAGCCAATGTAAACATTATGGATCCTAACAAAACATTGTCCAACTCATTTGCTTTGGATATCTCCTCAAAAGGGATCAATTAATGTTGAAGAGGAAGACATCATTTTTGATCAAGTAGAAGGCCAGTGAGGGTGGGGGAAACCCTTGATGAGATGGATTGGGACAGTAGCAACAACAGTGGACTCGCACATACTGGTCAGGATGATGAAGGACTGGGCAATGTTTTGTTCTGTTGTACATAGAGTCACCACGAGTAGGATTTGTCTGGGTGGCATCTATCTAACTACCTATTGATCAATCTAACATCTATCTTTCATTTCTAAAGGGTCCTGAAAAGCTTATAAGCTTTAATCACTGTTCCCAAAACATTGATGGTAGAAATGATCTTGCTCAACATTTCTAGGTTTGCCTTATTAAAAAAAAAATAAAATAAGATTGAGTAACATTCCATTGTATGGA
>NW_006922041.1:7005-8378 GCF_000298275.1 Orycteropus afer afer
TGGGCTCAAACCTCTAATCTTTTGGTTAGCAGCTTAGTGTGTTAAAGTTTACACCACCCAGGGAATCCAGAATTGCCTGTAGAGCTTAGAGCTTTTAAAATGTTCCTCTGCATGGGCTCCACTACCAGATATTCTGATTTTATTGGTCTGAGTGTTTTTCAACATAAGTATATATTTAAGATCTCCAGATGATTCTAATGGGTAGCCAGGGTTGAGGACCACAATCCTACATGCACCTTTGACCACTTGTGGTGTGTTCAGGACACTCCCTGGCTATTGAATGTCAACCCAGAAGCAGATTCTAATCATCATCTTTTTAAAGAATGATGTTGAAATGACCTTCACCATATGCTATGCTCTTACAGCATTTTCCATGGCAAAAAACTGTAGTTTTCCTCTTCTGTAAAACATGTGCACTCATACCCTTCACCAGCAGAGATTCTTGTCTTTTAATTGCCAGGGAGGAGGGAAAAAGAACATTAAAAAGACAAGCTTCATTGAAGGGATCAGGTTGGTAGCTCATTCCTTATCCTTAATAGAGTTTCTGAGTTAGTTGTTTTCATTTTGTAAATTCTGGCATTGAAGAAATATTCAGTATTGAAACATTAGCACAGATTAACAAGTGAAAAGAAAAATACACAAAACGTCTATTTTCTATTTAATGAAGAATAATGAGAATCAAGTTTAATCGTTTTAATCAACAGCAGTGTTCAAGTACAAATGTTACATTTAGAGTTAGAAAATGAATGACTAGCAACAGATGCAGAGAATTTTTTGTCACTATTGTATGTACTTGGAGGCAGATGTGACTTTATGATCCAAGTCAAAAAAAAAAGCAACAGTGATGTTAAAAATATTTCACAGCTGTGGTGGTATGAACACTGAAGATGACCAGTACACTGCTCTGATCCATTTTGACTATCAGTCCTGCAAATACATTTGATGTTGTATATTAAGATTCCCCTGTTTTCACAAAGCTACTTCACTTGCCTGTCACATTGGCTAAAGATTTTATCTTTTCTAGGAGGTAGGATATGTATAAGAGTGTGTGACATTAACTCTTTAGTAGCTTTTAGTTCTTGGCCTTGGTTACTTTATAGTTTATGAAATAAACAGATTCTTCCTTTGAATGATATACTGCCTGAGGGATGAGACACAGGACTGGTCCACATCAATGAGGAGAAAAAAATATTAAGGAATGTGGGCTCCAGCCTGGAGTGAATAGGCCTCATTCCTGGAGCTATATAGTTAGACAAAGGGATGGGATGGAGTGAAATGGGGAAGGACCTGAATATCAGTCTGGTCTATTATTATCATTTTGTCAAATAATTAACCTTATCAGAGGATACTAGATCTGGAAGGAATTTTAAAAC
>NW_006922041.1:23014-35566 GCF_000298275.1 Orycteropus afer afer
GCTGTTCTTCCCTGTAACACATGGGGTCACCATGAATCAGAGTGGACTCCTTGGCAACTGATTGATTGATTGATTGATTTTTAATTCTTAAAGACTCCACCTATTCACATACCTTCGAAGTACACACTGCAGAAGGAAGTGTATCTCTTCCTTGGAAGGAAAATGTCTCTATCAGTCCTCCAAATATCAATCAGCCAAACTGCTGAGTATTGAAAAATCCCAGGTTCAGGAGGGTCCTATTATTTTCTTGAAGCCGAAGTAAACAGATGCTTGTCAGTTTACCTTAGGAAGTGTGGACATAAATCAAAATTTTGAAGTTTCTGGAGGAGAAGGCCTGTTGAATTAGGGGTGGAATTCCGGCGATGACAGCAATGCCTTCCTTGTTTTTTGTGGAGGTGTGGTGGCCCAAATTAGCTCACTTCCTTTCTTTTCTCACTTCAGTGCCAAGATCTGGCTACTTACATTACTGATTCGCCAATGTCATTCCTTGGCCCTGAGTTCTGATTAGGGCTCACTCAGCCTCAGTACAAGTTTTCTTGGGGAAGCCTAGTTTTGAATTTGCTTCCATTTGCATTCCAAACATGTTAATTATTTGTTTAACAAATAGGCTGGCTCTTGATCTTAGGCTGGCAGTGACTCCACTGAAGCAGTATTCAAAAATACCATATATATTTGTATTTCCCATGTTTCATGCCCCTGAGCTGAATCCTGTGTCTGCTCTCTTGAACACACCCATGAGATGGAGGAGAAGAGATTTCCATAAATTAACCTCAGGTTCTGGCAGGGCTGTCATTGTCCACATGTAAAGTCTGCCTTTGACATGGTTAGATATCAACCCCCCCCCATCAAATGTTCAGAGTCTCCTACCTCCTACTCACCCATCAAAACTCACACATGGTGATAAAACTCCATTCATGCATGCCAAAGATTCTATAACAGATAGGTTTTAGTTTTTTAAACATCCTAGAAAGTTAGCTTTTAAGAAATGTATTTTTGTGTATACAACAAAAGGTCTTGTTCATTAATAAAGGCTTAGGAAATACAGAAATGTGTTATGAAGAAAATTTAAATAACTTGTAATACCATTGTACATAGATAACAAATATTAACATTTTTTTGCTATATTGGATTCCAGATACACACATACTTAAATAAATGAAGATTTTTTTTGTGCTATTTACTTTTAAATTGAGGTTAAAGTCAGCAAAAGTGAAATTTCATAAGAAAGTAAGGAGCTTACATAGATTATATGTGTGTGTGGGTATAAATGGTGGTGAAAATGGGCAGTGAGAGCTTTTGGAGACCCATGGACTAGTATCCTAGAGGTACCTCCATCAAAGAAAGGATCCTCTGAGGACTTCTTGGGCTGGTAGAGATGGCCTCTTAGAAAGATTTTTTGGAGTTCTTGATGTTACTGTGTGTGCAAGGAGTAGCTGAATCGCAGGCATTTTTTTTCCCAGTTTGGGAAGGTATGTATTCCAGGCACCAATGCCTACCTAGTTACCCGTGCTGTAACTTGATTCTCTTCTTTCCTAACCTCTTACATTCTGAAGGTTCTACTTTTAAATGTATCCTGAATCTGAAGACTTGTCATTACTGTTACCACCCTGATCCAAGCATCCATCATTTTCATTTGGTTAATTTCAATTGTACTGCATTCAAAGTTTAATGGTGTCCTTTCAGTGAACAGGAGCTCTGATTTAACTTCAATTGTACTGCATTCAAAGTTTAATGGTGTCCTTTTAGTGAACAGGAGCTCTGATAAGCAGAAGGCTGGCAGTTCAAACCCACCAGTCACTCCTCAGAAGGAAGACTGGGCAATCTACTTCCATAGAGATGCTGCCTCGGAAACACAAGGAGGGGTTGCTATGAGTCGGAATTGACTCGATGGCAGTGGCTTTTTTTTTTTTTTTTTTTTTTTAGTGAACACTTGGTACCAACTTGATTATATGTGTTATCATAGTCAATCTCATTTTGCCTAGGAAGAGCTCAAAGTTTGGAGAGGTTAACTGTCCAAGGTCACTCAGATGATGAAAGGACTGCAGTTTCGAATCTTGACTGTCTTACTCCAGAAATCACTACCATAGGCTGCTTCCCTCACTTACCTAGAACACTGGGGCCACCCAGTCTTTGTCAATGTGTTGTTGTTTGTTGTTGTTATGTGCCATGAAGTCAGACCCGACTCATAACGACCCCTCCTTGGGTTTCCGAGGCAGTGTCACTACGGAAGTAGATTGCCCTATCTTCCTTCCGAGGAGTGGCTGGTGGGTTTGAACTGCCAGCCTTCTGGTTAGCAGTCAAGTGCCTTAGCCACTATGCTACCATGTGTTAGTAGATAAGAATTTAAATAGTAACCTCCCACTAGCAGAAAATGCATTTTGCCTCCACTATTCTCTTTTTTTCTGCCCAAGTTGATCCATACTGTAAGACCTGACTCATCTTTTATTTTCTTAATGAAACTTAGCTCCATTCATCCCACTTCCTTTTTTTTTTTAAAATTTAATTATGGCATATCTATATCTATATCTATATATCTATATATTTGCCATTTCAATGTTGTACATGTAGAATTCAGTGACATTAATTATGTTAATTATGTTGTGGAAACATAACTAGGATTTGTTTCCAAATTTTTCCATCACCTTTAACAGAAGCTAAGTGCTCCCTAAGCAGTGACTTCCTCTTTCTCCTTCCCTCCCACCTCAGTGGAATTTAAAACAAAAGAGAATGCATCTTTGATAGGGAAAGGAAGATTCTGGGATGGCCCTCATCTACATGCTCAAGAATCAGACTGCCCAGGTTGGATTCTCACCTCCCTTGCTTAGTAACTAGAGACCTCAGGTTGATTTCTCAATTTTGACAGCTGTCATTTCCAAATAAGTAAATGGGAATGATGATAAAATACTACCTCTTTCATGAAGACAAGTTTGAAGATTGTTTAAGATAACAGACATAAAGCACTGGCCTAGTGCCAAGGCAGATAGTAAGTGCTCCCTGTCAACTACAATGCAAATGTCCTAGAAAACACTTTGCTGTGACCTCAACTAAAATAATAAAGAAAGTGGAAATTTGAATTGTTGACAGAATGATCTAGAAAGGAGAGAAAAATCACAGTGCATTTTCAAAAATTTTCCTGGCAAAGCAAAGACAAAAAGTGGCATTTCCCTTTACCTCACATACCCATACATCCCACCCCCATACACTAGGCACTGTTGAGATCCTCCAGTGACTCTGAGGAAAAAGTTTCTGAATAAGATTTTATTTTTACTGATTGAATTGAACAATTGCTCTTTATAAATCTAAATACACACCATACATTAAGGACTTAGAATCCTATTTCATTTTACTTCTCATGGTCAATGTACTTGAAGTAAGTAGAAACCAGACAAATAGGCATCCACTGGAGGAACAGTACAGGGATGGCCAGCCTTTTGTAGGTTCAAATAATAGCGTGTTAAAGGCCTTATTCTCTACTTGGGAGCAAAGCACAAAGGAATAATTTAAGCTGTCAATTTAACAAAAGAAAAGAGATCTGCACTCCCAACATGACTCAGTTTTTGTCTCAGTGATATCATCCAATCATTAGGGGACTCAGAGAATTTGGCACATGGTGGGGTTTAGTGCTTCTGCAGGGACTGGAATTCCTGAGTGGCTGTCTTAGGCTGGGTTCTCTAGAAAAACAAGACCAGTGAAGCTTATATGTATACTGATGTGTTAGCAGATAAGAACTTAAATAGTAACTTCCCATGTGAAGAATATACATTTTTCCCCCACTAGTCTTTTCAATTCTGCCCAAGTTGATCCAATATATATAATTGAGAGAGAGAGAGAGAGAGAGAGAGAGAGAGAGAAATTTATCTCAAGGAAATGGCTCACACAGTTGTAGAGGTTGGTGAGTCTCAACTCTGTGGGTCACACCTGACTCATGAACCCAGATCAGCAGGCAATACAGCAGGCTGCTAGCTTCGGTGGCTAATGAATCCAAGATCAGCAGCTAAGATGGTAAGCTGTTGACTCACAGGTTACAAAGGCAATATTCCCAAGATCAGCAGGCAATATGACAGGCCACTTGTTCTAGTCCAAGAACTGGAGGTCAGATGATGATGAACCAGAGGCAGGATCTAGATCAAACGAAGAGCCAGAGAAACTTTGCCAGGATTTCCATATATATTTGAAACACACCACATCTCTGAGGAAACTTCCTTTCAACTGATCGGCTGTTCATAACAGATCTCATCATGGAAGTGATTACATTATATCAGATTTTATCACGGGGCACGACTACATTATAACTGCTAAGCCACTAAGCCAAGTTGACACACAACTTTAACTATCACAGTAGCCATGGGGATGACCTCTGGAGTCCTATGTCATTGTAATAGGAGGAATTGTGGAGAACACTGGTGCAGATGCAGGAGAGTAAAGTGAAGGTGGAGGCTTGTGGATGTTCTCCTCGTCTGATTGCTTTGTTTTCTTAATGAGGGAAGCAAAGTCCATGCTGAAAACAAGGGATAGGGATTGAGGTTTGGAAAGAGAGGAAAATGTATGAAAGAATCATGGTAGGAGGGTGGGAGAGTGAATTGATGACCATTAGGGGCCCCTTGAGGAGGTTTGTGGTCATGACCTTACCATGACCACCTTACCATGTAGGTGTGGTTATGTTTTTCTTGGGCCACTTTCTCCTCTGAACATGCAGGTGCAGAGCAGGTAGAGACTTGGGTTCAGTGGAGGAAAATGTGTTTTAGATAAGAAAATATGGCAGAGTGAGAAGAGGCAAAGGGATAGGGCAAGAGGGTAATTATAACAATGGATTAGGGAATCAGAGCCATGTAAGGAAGTATGTGGGGGTGAAGAGATGGTGAGGGACAGTGAAGGGGTTAGGTTCAATGGATCACAGGCCCCTGGGGATTGAAAGATTGTAGGAGTCAGTATACTAGGGGTAGTGCATTGGAAGTATGAGATTGAAGATTGAGGAATGAGAGTGCTTAGAACTGAATTCTTGGAATATGTTTTAGTTATTGGTAATGATAAAGTCTAGAGTCTGGGGTGCACTATAGGGGTGAGTGACTTAATAGAGATTAAGGACAGACTAATTGAAGGTGTGAGAAAATTAACGAAGGAAGTGAGCCGGATGTTGAAAAGATCAATAACGTAATTGAAATTATTATTAACTAAGACAGAAATGGAAATGGACAAAGTAAAGAAGGAGCCAAGAGCTAAATAGTCAAGGAATGAGGGAAGTGGCTGGAAGTTGGTGTACAACAAGGAAGGGTGATGGGTGTGTAATCTGTCGACACGAGACTCAAAGCTACAGGGGTTTAACAGAGGAAGGAAGGAAAAGGATTTGGAAGTGAGAGAGAGGAGGACACCATACCATCTCCAGACCAACTAAATGGGAAAGAGCACAGTCTTCACTTGAAGGATCCTCAGGGGAAGTCACACAGTCAGGCAAGAATCAGGATTCTGTTAAAAAAAAAAAACCTTCCCTTCAGAGCATCAGCAAACACATGAAAAGTATAGAGAATTATAAATAATAGTGATAAAATGGGGTGTGAGTACACACATTATTATAATCATTCAGAGAAGGGGTACCAAAGTCTTTCTGCACATAGGGGAGCATTAGTGAAAGTTTAAGAAAAATAAAGTGATGTTCACTTGAGCCTGAAATGATGGATAGAAATTCTTCAGGCAGATGAGGAGAGGGAAGGATGGTGAAAGAAGAGCGTGTATAAAGGCATAGAGGTATGGTTACATTTGGGGAATTGGAACTAGACTAGAAGAGAGGAGGAGGGGTGGGGGCTGGGGAGTTAGGGGCACAGAAGACCCTAAATACCATATTTAGGAAGATTGGGCAATCTATTTCCATAGAGATACAGCCTTGGAAACACAAGAAGAGGTCGCTATGAGTAGGAGACGACTCGACGGCACATAACAACAACAACAACAACAACAACAACAGGGATTTGAACTTTTCTTGGAAGTGAGCTGTTGAAGGAGTATAAGCGGGACAGTGGGTTAAAAAAAAGTGTGGAATTCAGTAAAACAACTATTCTGTGATTTACATCTGTTTATGTGTTTATATGCACACACATATATATTGTTTATATGATGCCAAATATGAGGTTGATGAAGTTGTTTCTTCTCAATTGTTTTGTTTCTAGACTCAAGCAAACACTGAAGATTTAAGACAGAGACCAGAGTGGTAAGTAAGTGGGTTAGGTAAGAGAGCTAAAACCCCTAATGTTTAGGAGTCTTTACCAAGATGTAGTGTCTTAGGTTGTCACTTATCAGTTTATGTCCTAGAATAAATTACTTAATTTACCACTCTCTTTATAGTAAAGTGGGAATTATAGTCCCTTACTGGAAAAGCTGTTGTATAGACTAAATGACCTCATGCAGTAATGCACTTAGTAGAGTTATCATACAAGAGAAGGGCTCAATAAGTATTCCAAAACTAAAAAACCAAACTCACTGCTGTTGAGTCTGTCCTGACTCATAGTGACCCCTCCTTGGGTTTCTGAGGCAGTATCTCTATGGAAGTAGATTGCCCTTCCGAGGAGTGGCTGGTGGGTTTGAACCATCAGCCTTCTGGTTAGCAGTGAAATGCCTTAGGCATTATGCCACCAGAGGTCCTCAATAAGTATTAGGTACTATTATTATAGTGGATTAATTTAAACCTGCATATACTCCTAGATTATTTCCCTTGTGGTTTTCTACTTTGGCTGTACATTTAAATCTAGTATTAAAAAGCACTCACATTTTGGTCCCACCTCCAGGGATTTTGATATAATTGGTCAGGCAAATGGATAGCCTGGGTGTGTTCATAAGCGCCCCGAAATGATTCTAATGGGCAACAGAAGTTGGGCGCTATTGATGTAGGCAAGTTGTTCTCAAATTGCAGACCCTGAACTAGTGGCCTTAACAACATGTGGTAACTTGTTACAAATGTTAACTTTCTCTGATATATTGAATCTGAAACTCTAGGGGAGGATCCCAGCAATCTTTTCTAAACAATATCCTTAGGTTATTCTGATGCATACTTAAGTTCCAGAACCACTCATATAGGGGTAGAAATTTATACTGGAGCCTCCAACATTTCTTGCACTTGACCCAATAGATATCTCAGATCCCCTCCCACTTTTTTTTTTTTTTCCTCCCCTCCTTTAATGAAAGAAGGGAGCTCTGGTGACATAGTACCTAAGGCATTTGATTGCTAACCAGAAGGCTGGCAGTTCAAACCCACCAGCCACTCCTTGGAAGGATGATTGGGCAATCTACGTCCATAATGTAGTTTGAGCTATTCTGAGTTGAATCATGTTTGCCAGTCAGACTTCATACACCTGAGGGGAGGGCCACTTTTCTCCATCCCTCTTCCCAGTGCAGGTGCCTACAGGAACATGTGGATTGTTGCATTTTAAGGGGCATAGTGCTGAAGACCACTGCCTTTGGTACCACAGACTTGGTTTGGATATGCAGCTTATTAGCTGTGTAACCTTGGGCAAGTCACGGAACTTCTTGACACTTCAGTTTCCTCACCTATAAAATGGGTTTGATAATTTTTAGTCACATGCATTTGTTGAAGGACTATATAATATGATGCATGAAAGGCGCTTAGACTAGTGTTCTACCTAGGTTATAAAGAGTGCTCAACGAATACCCTCTGCTATCAAGTCAATTTCCACTCATTACAACACAGTAGGACAGAGTAGAACTGCCCCGTAGGGTTTGTAAGACTGTAAATCTATAGAGAAGGAGACTGCCTCATCTTTCTTCTGCTGAGCAGCTCAACTCTCACTGCTGTTGAATGAGATCCGACTCATAGCAACCCTTACTTGGGTTTCTGAGGTGGTATCACTATGGAAGTAGATTGCCCAACCTTCCTTTTGAGGAACCACCAGCCTTCTGATTAGCAGTCAAATACCACCATGTTAATGATGGTTGTTAAATTTCACCTCCTGCTATGGAAGGATAGGTTTTATCAATGATAGTAATAATAATAAGAAGAAGAATGTCAGATGCCAGTGAGCTGTTGGGAAGCTATTGGATGGAGTCTTTTTTCCCTAAAGTAATGGTCCCACACTGACAGCCCCTTTCCCAAGCAACCTGAAACTCACTTCCTCCAATGTCTCCAGACATACTTACTTGAGTTCTTCTTAAATTTTCCTATGGCTTTACAGATGCTGATGTTAAAGCTGACATGAGCAAGTCATAAATCTTCTCTTTAGGGAGGTTAATACCTTGTAAAACCCTCGAGCCTATTTTAATTGAATTACTTCATTCAGTGTCAGGCTAAAAGAGCCCTACAGGGTCTCAGTTCTGAATGAATGCATTAAAAAATCAAATAGTATAGATTATGGCATAATCCTCAAGGGAGATATAAATAGAATTCCTCCATTGCCTTTTCATTTCCCTATGTTAGTTAATAAACACACTTTTATAGCATTGACTTTTCCTTTTCCTACCAATACTGTTTGTTTGCCTTAATAAGGAAGAGAATAAAACTCAGAATATAATAAGATACTGAGGAAGAATTAGCCATCTTAAGTTCCAGAGCTGGAAAAGATTTTAGAAATCTAGGTCTAACCCTTTGCCTAATTTACCTAGTGCAGGACAGAGGTCCAGAGAAGGAGATGACTTGGCCAAGGTCATAGAACTCATCTCCAGACAGCTTAGCTTAAAAGACATATGTTCTTAGACCCTGATAACTATTAGGAGCTGCACAGAAATATGGTATGGAAAAGCTGAAGTGAGTAGACCAGGGCTGTGGTTAAAGGTGGTATTCTGGGCTCAAATTCCCCAGGATAGAATCTTGGTTCACCATGCACATCTGCCTTCGGGCAAGTTATATAACATCACTGGGACTTCAATTTTCTGACTCCAAAATAGGGATAGTAATAGTACCTACCTACCTCAGAGAATTGTGAGGCTTAAATTATAGTTCACTAAAAAGCTCAGCATACAGTATCTGGCACATAGTAAGTGCTCAATAAATTATTATTATTATTATTATTTTCAATAACTTTTTTAAAAACCTCTTATTGGGATATTAATGACAAAGCCCTCTACCTTAGTGCTTTATGATAGGGATTGTGTGCTCTCTGTAAAGAGTTAATTTCTGGCCTTGTAAGCAGAAAGTCCCTAAGACCCTTATATCCAAGGACAGATCTGACTGTGAATGAAAGTAGAAGGGCAGGTGTCAATGGATCAGCTCCATCAGAGAAGACTGGAAATAATGCTGTCTGATACAAAGTGAATTTAATTCCTTAACAAAATGTGGGAGCTCAGTGAAAGGGAGGTGCTCTGAACAATAATAAAACTAATATTACCAAGTTCACTGACATCCATTATCTCATTTGTGAAACCTGTACATAGACCTAGAGGTAGTTGTTCAAACAGAACAAAGGATATGTGCATTTTAAAATTAGGAAGAATGTGCATCGGGGTTGTATCCTTTCACCACATTTATTCAATCAGTATGCTGAGCAAATAATCTGAGAAGCTTGACTATATAAAGGTGAATGTGGCATCAAGACAGGAGGAAGACTCCTGTGATATGCAGATCGAATGTGAAGAGGACTTGAAGCACTTACTGATGAAGAAAAAACTATAGCCTTCAATATGGATTACTCCATAATGAACCTCCCAGTTAGCCCAATAAGCATCATCATGATAAACAGAGAAAATATTAAAGTGGTCAAGGATTTTATTTTACTTGGATTCACAATAAATACCCATGGAGGTAGCATTCAAGAAATCAAATGACATATTGCATTGGGTAAATCAGCTGCAAAAAACTTCTTTAAAGTGTTAAAAAACAAGAGTGTTACTTTGAGGACTAAGGTGTGCCTGATCCAAGCCATGGTATTTTTAATAGCCTCATATGCATGTGAAAGCTGGACAATGAATAAGGAAGACTGAAGAAAAATTGATGCCTTTGAATTATGGTGTTGGCAAAGAATATTGAACCATGGACTGTCAGAAGAACCAACAAATCTGTCTTAGAAGAAGTACAGCCAGAATACTTCTTAGAAGTAAGGATGGCGAGACTTCATCACTTGTTCTTTGGACATGTTATTAAGAGGGATCTGTCATGGTTAGTAAAGTAGGACATCATGAAGGTCAGCAAAAAAGAGGAAGCTTTCAATGACATGGATTGACACAGTGACTACAACAATAGGCTCAAACATAGCAAAAATTGTGAGGATGACATAGGACTGGACAGTGTTTCATACTTCTGTGCATGGGGTCGCTATGAGTTGGAACTGACTTGATGGCATCTAACAACAACAGCTCTGGTAGTGTAGTGCCTAAGGCATTTGACTGCTAACCAGAAGGCTGGCCGTTCAAACCTACCAGCCACTCCTCAGAAGAAAGGTTGGGCAACCTACTTCTGTAGTGATACTGCCTCAGAAGCCCAAGGAGGGGTCACTATGAGTTGGGTCTGACTCGATGGCACATAACAACAACAACAACACAACAACAGCAAAATCTCTTTTGATTCTCAAAAATCTATATAAATCTATATTCTATAGATGTAGTGTGGTAGGCACTCAATAACTGTTGACTAAACAAAGGAATGGTTGGATCCATATTATCATCAACAAGAGGTTCAGTTAATCCTTGCTGTGTATTAAACTGCCCCAAAGCTTACTAGTTTAAAACAACAAGGTCCAAAATGGTCTCACGTGTAGTTGGCAGTTAGTGCTGGATGTTGATTAGAGGGTCTTGGTTCTCCCCAATGTGGCCTCTCATCCTCCAGTAGGCTAGACTGGGTTGCTTATAAGGTATCTCAAAACAGCATCCAACTGAACCCACACCTGTGGTTTCCAGCCAAACAATGTACAGGTATGTGAGTTAACATTTACCTCAAGTAGACACACTCCCTGGAGAGAACAATCACGGGAGAAGGAAGGACTGCTTATGCACAGGGAGACAGCTCAGGGCTCAGGAGAGTATGGAGGGATGGCCACTGGGAAGAGGTAACTATGGGGAGGAAGTAGGAGGGGAGCTGTTGTTGCATTGTAAACTGTGGTCAATGACATGAGACAAAGTGTATGTGAACTGCTGTATGGAAAGTTAATTCGCTCTGTAAATCTTCACCCAAATCACAATAAAAAAAAAAAAAGAATATTAAAAAAAAAAAAAGAAATATATGCATAGAAATATCCTCTGTCAAACCTATACATATTCATAGGTTCAGTTCCTATGTGTATGTTTTCCATGGCTGATTTTTCAGAAGTAGATCACCAGGCCTTTCTTCCATGGTGTCTCTGGGTCAACTTGAACCTCCGACCTTTCAATTAACAACTGACATTGTTAACTGTTTGCATCACCCATGGGTTCCCCTGCCCTGCCTAAAACATTTTAATATGGATGTTAAGGGTTAAGGCTCAGGGAGCTAAGCTGCCTAGATTCAAATCCTGGCTCTATCACTCTGTGGCTTTGAGACAGACATTGGAGAAGATTTTAATGGCCTTGTGCCTCATTTTCCTCATCCATTAAGTGGGACTTATTCCAGAAACTAGTTCACAGGACTGTTACTAAGTCTGAATGGTTTATTATACATAAAGAATGTAAACAAATACCTGGCATGTTATGATTACCCAATAAATAAGACATTTAAATATTTGTGTTGTTGCTTTATGACATCCATAACACTGAAAAAAAAAAAACAACAAAAAAAAAACAGCATCCAAGATGGTGGAGAAAAAAGCTGTGAGATTCTAAAACTCACACATGTTGCTTCCACACTGTTCTATTGATCAAAGCAAGTCACAAGACTCCTATATTTAAAGATTGGGAAACTCCATCTCTTAATGGGATATGCTATAAAGAACTTGAGGCCATATTTAGTCTACTAGGAGATTGGTAAATATAGACTTTGGCCAAGGTCCTAGTCTTTAGAGGCAGGGCCATGACTTGAATTTGGGTACTGTGTCTCCCTGGTCTGTGGCCTTTCCTCTACAGCATGTTGACCTTTGCTGTGAGAGTCAACTCAGCTTAGGACTGAGGCAAAGATTTTTTTGCCCTCAGATATCCTGAGACTTTGGACACCTGATATGCTGATTGTTATTCTCATAATCCAGCGCTGCTGTGGTTTGGAGATAATATAGTTTGGTAATTATACCCCAAAATACCCATAATATTTTTACATAGTGTATGTGAGTTTGAAACCAAAAACCAAGCTCACTGCCGTTGAGTCAGATCCAACTCATAGCAACCCCTCTTTGGGTTTCTGAGGCAGTATAACTATGGAAGTAGATTGCCCAACCTTTCTTCTGAGGAGTGGTTGGTGGGTTTGAACTGCCAGCCTTCTGGCTAGCAGTCAGATACCTTGTTGTTGTTGCTGTTAAGTGCCGTCGAGTCGTTTCTGACTCATAGGAACCCCATGCACAGTAGAACGAAACACTGCCCGATCCTGCGCCAGCCCCACAATCCCTGCTATACTTGAGCCCATCATTGCAGTCACCGTGTCAATCCATCTTGTTGAAGGCCTCCCTCTCTTTCGTTGACCCTCCACCCTACCAAGCATGACATCCTTCTCCAGGGAAT
>NW_006922041.1:36371-62248 GCF_000298275.1 Orycteropus afer afer
TGTTATCCATAATTTGTCATGATCCACACAATCAAATGCCTTTGCATAGTCAATAAAACACAAGTAAACATCTTTCTGGTATTCTTTGCCTTGAGCCAAGTCAGATACCTTAGGCACCATTTAAAACAGAACCTAATAGAAAGGCTTTCCCTTCCAAGAGAACCAATTGGCCACCTCTGGCTTAATTTAAGAGTAATCTGTTTATTTAATTTAAGCGAAATTACGTCACCTTCTCAATTCTTCACAGAAATCCAGGTCTAGGAGAATGTGCTCTTTAAAAATGATGAGGTTTGAGTAAAGGTCATATGGTTCCCAAGCATTTGGCCGAGATTTGGGAAAATGAAACAAGGTACACTGAAAGCAAGAGAGATTAAACTTCAAGTCAACAAGGGTAATTTAAAAAACCTTAGGAAAAAA
This sequence comes from Orycteropus afer afer, assembly GCF_000298275.1. Taxonomy (NCBI): domain Eukaryota; kingdom Metazoa; phylum Chordata; class Mammalia; order Tubulidentata; family Orycteropodidae; genus Orycteropus; species Orycteropus afer. The sequence goes on from NW_006922041.1 coordinate 36,789, forward strand.
TAGAACACTATGCTGAATGTAACACTTACAGGGAGTGTCCTAATGAATACCCAAACTGTAGTGATCTGTTTTGAGCAGTAGAAGAAGAAAATGATTCAGGAAATGAATGAGCCACTGATTTTCAACGGCTGTGATGGTGGCCTTTAGACCTTTAATTTACTGTGGCTTTAAATGAACACAGAGACACTAAAAATCTCTATCTCCCTCTATTTTTTTTTTTTAGGGCAGAAAGTATTAAAGAAGGTTGAGGAGACTTATTACTCAACCATAGGCTCTGTAGTGGTGACTGGGGTTATAGGCAGAGCTGCAGAACTGAGGAATGTGGGAGGAGGATTTTTAGGAAGTTCAATTTTGTTCTCTAGGTGTGACGTAAGTCTCCTTAGACGTCTTCAAGACACCTTTGGGTAAAAGACTTTTGTTACTGTTTGAGGCTTTTGGAATCCAATTTGTGCTTATTTTGAATATGACCCCATATGGAGCTCCTGCTCCAGAGCAGGAGCTGGAAGACTTAGCTTTGTTTGGGCTTTGTCAGTTTGCACCTAAGGAGCCCTGATGGCACAATGGGTAAAAGTTCGGCAATTAACTTAAACTGTTTCAAGGGAGAAAGATCTGGTGATCCACTCCCATAAAGATTACAGCCAAGAAAACCCTATGAGACAGATCTACTTTGTCACATGGGGCCACTATGAGTAGAAAATTAACTCAATATTATACAACAGTTTGCACCTAACCATATATTTTCTAGGTGATTTTGACCTTGCCAACCATGAATCCTTTTCCATTATTGGGGGTTTTGCAGTACCCCCCACCCCTGCTCATCACACACACAAATTAAATTAATTTAGTTGTTAGGGTGTTTTGCTAGTGGTAAATTCTGGAATCTGCCTACAAAGTTCTTCCCTGCAGAGTATTTCTCAGGCCAATAGTCAGAGTTTAAAATACCTGTGACTCATGAGCAGGCTTTTTCAGGTTCCAGAGCACATTGCTTTGAGCTCTGTGACTGAATGCTTGTTTGCTTTCCCTAGCAACATTTTATTAGGTAATTTAGAAATCATGATGGTGCCTCAGATCCACCCTGACACTGAAGCCAACAGGTGTTAAAGTCATGGCCATTTGTATTACTTCTAAACATTTCAGTTGTTAAAATATTACAAGATTTCCAGAGTAGTTGGTAAAAAGAAATTTTTTCCTTATTGAGACTGTAGGAAGTCACCTAAAAACCCTGCCCAGCATGGCCACAGAGGCATCTAGACAAGCTATGTCACTCACATTAGGGTCAATGGTGTCTTATTCCATTTCAGACTGCCTGTCCTTTCATACTCATTTTGTGGTCATGGGAGAGGGTGTCTGAGGAGAAGGATATTTGGATTATGATGAGAAAACAACAGAGACTTCCCCGGAATAGTAGTAAAAGCCACAATGATAATTATTAGTTACCAGTTGCTGTTGAGTCAGTTCTGCCTAATGGTGACCCCATGTGTATCTGAGTAGAACTGTGCTCCATAGGGTTTTCACTGGCTGATTTTTGGAAGTAGATCACCATGCCTTTCTTCTGAGGTGCTTCTGGGTGGACTTGAACTGCCAATCTTTCAGTTAGACTCTGAACATGTTAACTGCACCATCCATGGACTCCTATAATGACAACAATGGGAGCCTAAAATATATATGTGCACATATCCTATGTGTTTATATACGTATATATTATACATACACACACATGTCTATAGTTTCATTGATTCAACAACCTTAGAAAGAAGGAATACCTAAATTTTGCCAGTGAGCAAACAGAAGCTCAGAGAAATTAAGATTACACAGCTAGTAAGTGGCAGATCTGGGATTTGAACCTCTATTTCTCTGCTCCCTAAGTTTTTTTTTCCTGTTCTCTAAGTTCTTAACCCCTATGCTACAGTGCCCCTTTTAAGTGAGAGTAGGGGCATCTGGGTCCTAGTCATAGCTGGTTGGTCTTGGGCAAATCAATTCTTCTATTCATGTCTCATTTTGCCCAGGTGTATGTAAAGTAAAACCTGGACATAATCAATGTAGTCTATTCCAGCCATATGAGTCTTTGATTCAAATATTTACTGGACAAATGATTGCTTTACAGGAGGTGGAGAGGCCCTTCTGGAATGGAATGGAGAGAGTACAAGAATAAGTAAGATTATAATGCCCATGGCATGTAGTATGCAAGGGTGATGCTCAAAATATTTGGTAGCTTGCTTGGTAATATGAATTAAAATATAAAATTATATACAACTAAATTTTAAAATTTCCTTTATTCAATATATCACGTATTCCTAAAAATTGCCTGTCCGGTGGTATAAGTTGTGGTACATTTCATTTATTAAATCATCTAATTTCCAACTCATTTGCTAGTTTTGAGATTTTGTTGATGTGCCCTGTCCCTGTAGTTGCTGCTTGCTGAATGATGCATGACTGAGCCATGATTTGACATGAGAAACTGCATTGAAATCTTCTGATGATTTCCTCAGTAAATTGGTGGTAACTAGGACCTCTAAGCCTTGCATTTTGTTGCAACAAGAGGGTGGTCAGGAGTGCTTCCCATGAGTGAGGAACAGGTACATACCCACATTCCAAGAGGTCATGTATGGCCTTGACCTCAAAGGCAGGGACAGAGGTATAGCCTGCCTCACCACTGTTGGACCACTGGTCATCATGCTCAGCAGCTGCACGAGGCTGCCCACACACATATGGGTACTACTCCCAGGTGCCATTACTTGCCTCTGTGACTAGAGATGGGAAGAATTATTAGGTAACTTAATTTAGTATCAGTAAGTAGAGAATTTCTCTTTACCAAATACTTTTGAAGTCTTGCAATACTTTAACAATTGACATGATGTAGTGGATTGAATTACTAGTCTCAGTTCTTCGCTCCCTTGCTTTGCCACGTGAACCCTGCCATATACTAGAGAGGGAGAAGGGCATTTCCCCCTTCTACTGATGTTGGGCTTGGCTATAGGATTTATTATGGCTGATGGAATGCAGGTGAAAGCAGTAGTTTACCAGGACTTTCTGAGAAGAGCATGCTTCCAGTTGCCACTGCCCCTCTAGCCTGAGCACCAGAGTGGAAAAGTGCAATAGACAGAAACTGACCTGAAGTTGGAGTCAAATGTAGGTCTGCAGTCTTGTGAGGGGGGCGGAAAAATCTTGCTTTTGTAAACCACTGCATTTTGGAATGTTTTGTGATGCAGAAGTATTGCAGCAATAGCTGTCTGATACACAAGGATAACCCAGTGCACACTAGCATTAGTAAGCACTGATCGTTGCTACTCAATGAGTGAGAGTTTGTTTTTTTAACTGCTTGAGAAAGCATCAGGGAGGGGATGGAATTTGATGAGACAGACAGGAGCAGGAAAAGGCAAGAACAAAGATTGAAGGCAGAGATGTTCAAAGGCTACACAAAATGTGTGGTGCAAACCATCTTTCCTTGGAGATCTTTGACGTAATCCACAATGTTCTCTGCTAGTTTTGTGCCAGTGAATTCTTTTAGGAAAACTTGGAGTAGAGATTGAGGGAACAACTCATAGAGTGTAGAAGAATATACTTTAAATATTAACAGTGATTATTTCAGGATAATAGGAGTTTGACTTTTTCCTTTTGTTTCTTTGTTGTTTAATTGAAACATATTAATTTGTATATGGGTGGTTTTCAGTGCTGGAAACTCAGGTTTGATTCCCAGGCAATATATCTCATGTGTAGCCACTTGTATGTCAGTGGAGGCTTGGCATATTGCTATAATACTGAACAGGTTTCAGTGGAGCTTCCAAACACAGATGGACTAGGAAGAAAGGCCTGGCAATTTACTTCCGAAAGTCAGCCAACAAAAACTTACAATGGTCTGATCCCCTACTGATCATGATGATGTAGAACTGGGCAGTGTTTTGTTCCATTGTGTATGTGGTTGTGATTAGTCAGGGGCTGAATCCTTGGCAGATAATAACAACAAAGAAATTATATATAAACTATATATATATAATTTTTTTTTTTTTTGCTTGGATGAACTCAAAACAATTGATGAGTTCCTTCCAGGTCTTCCCTTGAGGTATGGAGTTCCCCATAGGGCAGGGGGCTGGCTCTCCATATTAGTGGGCATAGATAGATACAGGTGCCTTTTCAGAAATCATTAGGGAAGAGCCTATTGATAGTGCTCCAATGAAGTCTGAAATCTGTGGAACTTGGGTTCATGCCAGATTTATAGTTTTCCTTTTTTTTTTTCTTTTTAATTGTGCAACTCTACCTTAGGGAATAGACTTGGACAGGAGAAAGATAAGGTTTAGCATATACTAGGCAGGGCAAGGTAGCATCCAGGGCAGGCCCGGTAAGCAGCGAGTTAGGTGTGCAGGGCAAGCCAGGTGTTTGGAGCTTCAAGGGCAGGCTAGGTAAGCAGTGAGCTGGGCGAGCAAGGCAGGTGGGTGTTGGAGCGGCTGGGGGAGGTCAGGAAGTGAGTGGAGCAGTTTGTAACAACTAGGGGAGACAAACTTGTCTGTCAGTTTGTTGTACTGTGGTGGCTTGCATGTTGCTGTGAGGCTGGATACTATGCCACCAGTGTTTCAAATGTCAGCAGGGTAACCCATGGTAGGCAGGTTTCAGAGGAGCTTCCAGACTAAGACAGACTTGGGAGAAGGAAGAGGCCATCCAGTTCTCAAAGAATTAGCCAGTGAAAACCTTATGAATAACAGTGAAACACTGTCTGATATATTACTGGAAAATTTTATTAATAGCCCTGAAATACACACACACACACACACACACACACATATATATATATAGTCCAATATAATGCCAGAGGATGAGCCCCTCACGTCAGAAGGCACTCAAAACATAATTGGGGAAAAGCTGCCTCCTCAGAGTAGAGCTGACTTTAATGATATGGGTAGAGTAAAGGTTTTGGGACCTCCATTTGCTGATGTGGTACGTCTCAAGATGAGAAGAAACAGCTGCAAGTATCCATTAATGATTGGAACATGGAATGTACGAAGTATGAATCTAAGAAAATTGGAAGTTGTCAAAAATGAAATGGAATACATAAAGATCAATATCCTAGGCATCAGTGAGCTGAAATGGACTGGTTTTGGCTATTTTGAATCAGACAATCATATAATCTACTATACCGGGAATGACAAGTTGATGAGGAATGGCGTGGCATTCATCATCACAAAGAATGTATCAAGATCTATCCTGAAGTACAATGCTGTCAGTGATAGGAGAATATCCATATGCCTCCAAGAAAGACCAGTTAATGCTATTATTCAAATTTATGTACCAACCACCAAAATGAAAGATGAGGAAACTGAAAATTTTTACCAACTTCTGCAGTCTGAAATTGACCAAATATGCAATCAAGATATGTTAATTATCACTATTATCACTAAATGCAAAAGTTGGAACAAAAGAATTACCAGTAGTTGAAAAATATAGTTATGGTGATAGAAATAACGCTGGAGATCACATGATAGAATTTTGCAAGACCAATGACTTATTCATTGCAAATACCTTATTTCAACAACACAAATGGCAGCTATACATGTAGACTTGGCCAGAGTACACAGGAATTAGATTGACTACATCTGTGGCAAGAGTCAATGGAGGAGCTCAGTATCTTCAGCTAAAACAAGGCCAGTAGCTGATTGTGGGACAGATCATCAACTGCTTACATGCAAGTTCAAGTTGAAGCTGAAGACAATTAAAAGAAGTCCATGAGAGCCAAAATATGACCTTGTTTATATCCCTCCTGAATTTAGAGACCATCTAAAGAATAGATTTGATGCATTGAACATCAATGACTGAAAACCAGAGGAATTGTGGGATGACATCAAGAACATCATCCATGAAGAAAGCAAAAGGTCATTAAAAACACAGGAAAGGAAGAAAAGCCCAAAATGGATGTCAGAAGAGACTCTGAAACTTGCCCTTGAGCAAAGAGTAGTTAAAGCAAATGGAAGAAATGACAAGATAAAAGATCTGAACAGAAGATTTCAAAGAGCAGCTTGAGAAGACCAAGTCAATTATTATAATGAAATGTGCAAAGACATGGGCTGTGAAAGCCAAAAAGGAAGAACACTCTTGGCATCTCTCAAGCTGAAAGAATTGAAGAAAAAATTTAATCCTTGAGTTGCAAAGAGGAAAGAGGTCTCCTTGAAGACTAAGATGCATCTAACCCAGGCCATGGTATTTTCAATTGACTCATATGCATGTGATTGCTGGACAATGAATAGGGAAGCTCAAAGAAGAGCTGATGCTTTTGAGCTGTGGTGTTGGTGAAGAATCCTGAGAGTACCATGGACTGCTAAAAGAATGAACAAATCTGTCCTGGAAGTAGTGCAGCCAGAACACTCCTTGGAAGTGAAAATGACCAGACTTCATTGCACCTACTTTGGTCATGTTGTCTGAAGGGATCATTCTCTGGGGAAGGATATCATGCTTGGTAAAGTGGAGGGTCAATGAAAAAGGGGAAGCCCTCAACAAGATGGACTGACACAGTGGCTGCTGTAATGGGCTCAAGTATAGCAGGGATCATGAGGATGGCACAGGGCTGGGCAGTGTTTTGTTCTGTTGGACATAAGGTCACTATGAGTTGGAGACGATTTGATGGCACCTAACAACAACAACAACAACACGTACTGAATTTTTACATACTTTGTTTTATTTATTTTTCACAATTGACCTTTTTTAACAGTTGAGAAAATTGAGGTTTTGAGAGGTTAATGGTTTTCGGAACATCACACAGTAGAGCTGGGATTATCCAAGATCAGTTTGATACCAAAGGTTTTTTTTTTTTTTTAAATTCCAAGGGGAAAAAGTATTTTTCTTATGGAAAGTATCTATTAGCCATTATTTTTATTTTCTGAGCAAGAAATAAAAGGAAAGAGATAAAAACTGCAGTTTGAAATAATGAAGCTAGCAATTATGGAGGAAAAAAAAAATCCTTCACATTAACGTGAAATTCATGATAGTAGAATTGGCTACCAAATATTTAAATGGCTAAACTTTTGCCTAAAGGAAACCTTATCTACAATTTGCCTGAAAGGTTAGACCATAGACAAGATGCTCTTCTTGGAGTATCTTGGAAAGCTGTGTTTCTCAAAGAATGATCTGAGACTACATATATCAAAATTGCCTGGATTGCTTGAATTGGGATTTGTGTTTTAGATTCCTTTATTAATCATGGTTTAGTCAGGAAAATAGCAATGGAGAGAGAGTACCAGAAAGGAATCAGTTATTATCTCAGTTAGCTATTTCTGTGTAACAAACATCCTAAAACTTTGTTGTGATTGGTTGCCATGGAATCAGCTCTGACTCATGATGACCCCATGCACAACATAAGGAAGCAATGCTCCTTCCTGTACCATCTTCATGATCATTGGTATGCTTGAGCTCATCATGTGGACACTGTATTTTGAATGCCTTCCAACCTAGGGAGTTTATCTTCCAGCATTATATTGGACTATTCTGTTATTGTTCTGGTTACCTCATGCTGCTCTGAAAGAAATATACCACAAATGGGATGGCCTTAACAAATAGGAGTTTATTTTCTTAAAGTTTGGAGGCTTAAAGTCCAAGTTCAAAGTGCCAGACTTTTCCCTCACTTTGCAAATAAAGAAACTGAGACCCAGAGAGGTGAAGTGACTTGTCTGAGGTCACACAGTTGGCCAAAGGCAGAGATTCAGGATTACAACTCAGGCTTCATGATTCCTAGTCCAGTGGGTTTTATTCCCCTAATCATTACCATAATCTGTACCTTACATTTTTACGGAAGGGGGCAGTGGTATTTGGTAGTAGAATTTTTGCATTCCAGTGGGAGACCCAGTTCAATTCAATAGCCAACGCACTTCATAGCAGCCATCACTCTTTGATCAAGGGAGGCTTGTGCGTTGATGCTACGATGCTGAGCAGATTTCAGTGGAGCTTCCAGACTAAGATAGATTAGGAAGCAAAGCCTGGCAATATATTTTTGGAAAAAGTCAGCCAATGAAAACACTAGGGTCACAATGGTCCAGTCCTGTTGTGCATGAGGTTCCACTACAGCAGCTAACACACCAACATTTCAACAGAATCCATACCTGTATCTAAATAAGACTTGAAGACAATATTGTCTAAATTCACCAGGATCACTGATGGGTACGCATTCAAAATAGACTTGCCTGAGGCCTAACTCAGAACTTCAGTGGCAGCATTCTGGAGGAATAGAATCTTATGAGGAGGGAAAAAAAAGCCAACATCAAAACTTCCCTATGCAGTTCTCATGTGTTACCTTCCTTTTCCCTTAACCAACCCTATGATAAGAATGTGGTATTAAACATTTGGTTGACAAGAAGAGAGAATTCTTTTCAGATACTTATATATTTCCAGTTTGGTAAGGCTTTGGACTGAAAATCCTTCTCTGCTTAATGGTTTTCTGAAAAGCTCATGTGCCGTACACATTGTTCAAGAGTTTTCCATGAGTGCATCCTTCTCTATGCTGAGAGTAACAGCCTTTGAAGGTATAGCATTAACCATTACCAGGTTGGCTCCTCCAAGTATCTGTAGCCCAGGAAAGTGTGGGTTGATGTCCAGTTAGGTCACCTTAAGTATTAGTCCCCAGGGACCGGACTGATGGAGTGCTTACTCAACTGTGAGTATAAGTCATAACTAGAGAGGGCAGCCAGCTCTAGGGATAAGTAAGAGAAGAGACCTTGTTTCTCTCATCCAGTGCTCTTATCTGTAGCTCCTAGAACAGAACCTAGTACATGTTAAGTGATCAATAAGTATTTGTTGATTGAATGAATGGAAGGGAGCTCCTTCTGTATTTAATGTCTCTTGAGTCACTGAAGTGTCTTCTTTCCAGAAGTGTGGCCAGATTCTGAGTGCAGTTGGGAATCATCTAGCAAAACCCCACAGGACCTAATGTAGGATGATAAATCATAATGCTCCTAGGTGTTGAGAATCAATTTCACACCTCATCTGTTATCTTGAGCAGAATGTGTGAGAAAGTCTCCTCACTGTGGTAAATACATCAGCTCACACAAATCAAAAATGCCTGAAGATCAGAAAAGGGAACACTGTTACAGTCCATGGTGCTTAATCAGCTACCTAGACATTGATGGATTTCAGGGGATATTCACATTTGAATCATTGCATCTAGAATGCCTCAAGCAGAACTCATAGTTTACGGGCAGCATGGAAGCAATTTAAAAAAATCATTTCTCATTATCTGTAGTCATAGACTAGGTCTCTTTTTGTGGAAATAATCTCCACATGGAAAAATAAGAACAGGACTGGGGATAAAGCAATATCTAAAGCAATGAAAGTTCTGGGCTTCCCAAACCCTCGCTGTGTCCATGGCTGACATCACTAGCTGATCACAGCACATTTTCCTGCTGTGCCTGGTGCAGGCTCATTGCTTTGCAACCCAAGACTCTGGAAAGCCATGGTAGATTGACTGGAGTTGGCAAGTTGAACTGAAACTCATTGACTGTCACTGAAATAGAGTTTGTCTTTGACTCTTATTTCTCTGGAGTCCCTAGATGGTTAATGCACTTGGCTGCTAACTGTAAGACTGGCAGTCTGACTCCACCCTGAGGTGCCTTGGAAGACAGACCTGGTGACCCACTTCTGAAAAGTCATTGAAAACACAATGGAGCACAGTTTTACTCTGACACATGAGGTCAATATAAGTAAGAAGCAACTTGACAGCAAATGTTTTTTTTTTAATAAATTAAAAAGAAAAATTCTCTGTAGGTAATAAGAGAGGACAAATACAAAGCAAATGAAATACCATAGGTTTGAAAGTGGAGTTGATTAGATTAGCTGGTCCACGCCTTCCCTTCTGGGCAGGATAATATTCAGTGCAAGGAGCCCTGGTGGTGCACTGGTTAAGCACTCACCAGCTAACTGAGAAGTTGGTGGTTTGATCCTGTCACTGTTCCACAGGAGAAAGATGTGGTAGTCTGCTTTAATAAAGATTATAGACTTGGAAACTTTATGGCAAAATTCTGCTCTATTCTATATAGTTGCTGTGAGTTGGAATTGAGTTGACAGCAATGAATTTTCTTTTCAATGTGTTTGTGGGCTAAAAATGATTTCCTCAACGGCACTGTTTCACCAAGTGAAATTTTGAGGCCAAGCTTCAGAATTACCTGGGGCAGCTTGATGATCATGTAACTGCTTGTATGTCACTAAGATTTACTGAACCACAACCTCCTGGTTTGAAGCCTCAGACAAATGCATTGGAACGAGTATCCCAGGTGGGTCTTCCAACCAAACAGTTGCTAGTAAGTTGATTCCAACTCATGGCCACCCCATGTGTGCCAGAGTAGAACTGTCTCTGTAGGGTTTCCAATAGCTGCTTTTTCAGAAAGAGATGGCTAGTCCTTTCTTCTGAGTTGTCTCTTTCTGAGTGGACTCAATCCTCCATCTGCTCAATTAGCAGCCAGGTGTGTTAACCAGGGACTTTCAGGTGTGCCTTAATTACCCTAAAGTTGGGGAATCATTGCTTTTTGGAGAGCTGGAATCTAGTCCTAGTTCTGCCATTCACTTGCTGTGTGAGCTTGGCATGCTATTTACCTGAGACTCAGTTTCTTTATTTTAAGGACTGGTAATATCTCCCTAGGGCAGTCATGAGATGTGCGTTGAAAAGAAGTTAAATGCTGTAAACATGGAGTATGCTGTTGCCTACCACTTGTATCTGGTAAACTTTGGGGTATTAAGGTAGATTTTCTAAAGTTTACTATCTCAGGAGTCAGCGATGTACTAAAAACAAGAATGATATAAAAGAAAAGCCAAAATAATTCTGTTGCTACAAATTAACTAAGCAAGAGCCCATAACAGTAGTTATCATCCCTGGTTACAAATGAGAATTATTTGCAGAAGTTTTTAAAACTACTTAAGCTAGGGATCCATCCAAGATGAGGTTCTTTTCACCTCATCTAAAAGGTTAAGATTAAGGCACAAGCTTTACGTACAGTTTTGTGGTGTAGGGCTGTGTCTTGGTAGCTCTTGTAGCTGAAATAAGAGCTATATCTATCCTTTATGAGGAACGGTTGTCCTGTTCGTTATTCAAACTTATCAGCATCTTAGTATTCTTCCAACACATTGCTTTTAATTTAAGCTTCTCTGGTTCTGCTTGCAATCAGTAAGCCTTAAATTACATTTCATTAATTGGTTAACCCCAAAAAGCTCAGGATGCACTGTTCTGAGCATCAGTGGCTGGCCTGGGTATGATAGGGTTTAGGGCAGTAGTTCTCAAAGTGTGATTCTAGGGTCAGCCTCATTCCAGCATTACCCGTGGTCTTAGGGTCAGCTTTATTCCAGCATCACCTATGGTCCTAGGGTCAGCATCATACCAGCATCACTGTGTATATAGGATAAGCATCATACCAACATCACTGAGGCTGTCTCAGTGATCCTGAGTGAGCTAGTACCATTCCTGACATACCAAACAAACCAAACTCACTGCCGTGGAGAATGCCTTAGGCACTATGTCACCAGTGCTCCCTCCTGACACACAGTAGGGCTTAAATGTTTGCTTAACAAATGACTAAATGAGAGCTACGAGAGTGCTGAGCCTACCTACAGCAGATTAAATCTAGATTTCCTTGAAGCCATGCCTTGAAGCAAAGAGAAAATGTACATAAAGTCCCTGGTGTTTACATATGGATGATCAGTGAATAGTTGTGGTGGTTGTTTTTGGACACTGTGGAGACACGAAGGTAGATAAGACTTAGATGAATTTATGGTCTAAGATATAGGCTGGCAAACTATGGTCTGCAGTGTGTTTTTGTATATATAAAGTTTTATTGGAATACAGCTTGCTCATTAATTTATTGTCTTCATTCGCTCTACAAAGGCAAAGTTAAGTAGTAGCTATAGAGTTTGTATGGCTTACAAAGCCTAAAATAATTACCATATGGCACTTTACAAAAAAAGTTACTGACTTCTGGTCTAAGGGTATTGATTCAACACATGTATGTGAGCTGGACTTTCACTCTTTGTTCATTTAGATCAACTTTCCACCTCTTATACCCTGTGTAAGATGGCTTGCCTGTATATGGTAGTATTTTGGGCAGTAGTTCTCAAAGTGTGATTCTAGGATCAGCCTCATCCCAGCACCATCCCTGGTCCTGTGATCACCCTCATCCCAACATCACCTGTGGTGTTAGTATCAGACTAATTCTACCATCATCTCTGGTCCTAGGATCAGCATTATTCCAGCATCATCTGTGGTTGTAGGATAAGTATCATACCACCAATACCTGTGGTTCTATGAGCCACTTTATGCCAGCATCCCATGTGGTATTAGGGCCAGCCTCATTCCAGCATCACCTGTGGCCCTATGATCAGTATTATACCACCATCACTTGTGATTTTAGGATGAGCATCATACTGGCATCAACTGTGGTCCTAGGATTAGCCTCATTCCACCATCCCCTGTGGTTCTAGAAGCAGCATCATTCCAATATCAACAATAGTTCTAGGAGCAACATCATTCCAATACCAGGATCAGTCTCATACCACCATCACCTGTGGTCCTAGGATCAGCATCATTCCAAAATTGCCTGTGGTCCTAGGATCAGCCTCATACAAGCATCACCAGTGGTTCTAGGATAAGCATCATATTGGCATCACCAGTGGTCCTAAGATCAGCCTCATTTCAGCATCACCTGTGGTCCTAGGATCATCATCATACCACCATCACCTGTTACCCTAGGCGGAGCCTCATTCCACCATCACCTCTGGTAAATCCTCAGGTCCTAACTCAGATTCAGTGAGTCAGAAACTCTGGGATGGAGCTCAGCAATCTTTATTTTCAGAGCCCTCCAGGTGTTACTGATGCTTGTTAAGACTGAACTCCCTTGCTTTTAGCTTCTGGCTGTGTTCCATCAATGGGGAGTATCAGCACAAGATGAAGGAAGGAGGAAGAAAGAGAGCAGGATTGAGGAATTTATTCTCTTACAAGGTCATTTCATTTCTCCACTGAACATTTCAGCTCCTGTAAAGGTGGACCTCTCCACGCTGCCTTCTCTGTATTGTGTTCCTTTAACTACAACTGTTTCTTCCCCTTAGCCTTTTACAGAAGTAGTGGTATACATGAGCTCTGTGGTTCCCTATAACCTTTTCATCCCTTTGTAAGTAGTCCCTTTATTAAGTACTTTCCAAATATTCTAATTTGAATGTGTTTCTTACTAGGACTTTGACCAATGTAACATATAAAATGGTAATTTGTAAGAAGTCATATTGTAAAGGCAGAATGGATGATACTTTGTGAGGGTTTTAAGAGCCAGAGGACAGAAAATCTCTACAGAAGTTCTTGGGGGGGGGGGTGTTACAGTACTTCGAGGAAGCTTCAGAGGAAATGTGATCTCATCTGGTCTTTTAAAGATGGGTAATATATACCACCAATATACAACACCAGTGGAATCAGCTGTCAAGAAATCAGACAATGTACTGTTCTGGGCAACTCTACTGCAAAAGACCTCTTTAAAGTGCTGAAGACCAAAGATATCTCTTTGAAGACCAAGATGCACTTAACTCAAGTCTTGGTATTTTCAATCACCTCATATGCATGTGAAAGCTGGGCAATTAATAAGGAAGACCCAAAGAAGAATTGATGCTTTTGAGTTGTGGTGTTAGTGTAGAATACTGAAATTACATGGACTGGCAGAAGAACGAACAAATCTGTCCCGGAAGAAGTACAGCCAGAATGGTCCTTGGAAGTGAGAGTGGCCAGACTTCATCTCATCTACTTTGGTCACATTGTCAGAAGGGACCATTTCCTGGAGAAAGATATCATGTTTGGTAAAGTGGAGGGTTAGCGGAAAACAGAGAAGTCCATCAACAAGACTGATTGATACAGTGGCTGCAACGATGGGCTTAGGTATAGCAAGAATTGTCAGGCTGGCACACAGCACAACTGGGCAGTGTTTCGTTCTGTTGTACAGAGAGTTGTCATGAGTTGATGCTAAGTTGATGGCACCTAACAACAACAACAATATACACATGGAGCACCTAGCTGCTTTCTGCAGCTCTCCTGGTTAAACGTTAAAGCACTCAGCTGCTAACCAAAAGTTGGAGATTAGAGTTCACCCAGAGGCACCTCAGAAGAAAGACTTGGTGATCTACTTCTGAAAAATCAGCCACTGAATATTCTACAGAGCACAGTTCTTCCCCAACACACATGAGGTCGCCATGAGTTGGAAATGATTCCACGGCAACTGCTTTGTTTTTTGGATTCACAATTAATGAGCTTGGAAGGTGAAAGCAAATGATCAAACAGTGGCTGCCTCCTGTCAGTCAGACAGTCCCTTTCTTCAAAATCTTAAAAACCCTCTACTATGGACCATCCACAGTCTTGTATGAAAAGTCACAAATAACAATTCTCCTAGAACCTGCCTCAGTATTTGTGTCCTGGTGGCCCTGTTAATTTAGTTCGGGAGTCAGAGATCTATTGACAACCACTGTTGTGCAGGGGTCCTTTATTGTTCAATAAATGCTAATAAAGCATGATCTGCAATCCTAACAATCACTGCTGCCTGAACCAAAATGCAAGGGCAAAGATTACTTTGAACTGAACTGGATTTGAAAAGGCTGAAAAAACAGGCTCTGAGTGCGCAGTGGAAATGCCAACTGAATATTAATTATAGCGGCACTGCTGGCCTGTGGAAGGTGGAATGAAGAGGGGTGATCAAATGCAGACAGGGATGCTTCTGCATGTGGAATCACATGCAAAGTGTGGCTTCAAACAGACACTGGAGAGCCTTAGGGTGGCTTTCTGCAGCTCTTGGTGTTCAGAGAGGTCTTTCTGATCTTCTAATTTGCTCTTCTTATTTACTTCTCAGTATCATCAGGACAACTCGGCTAGGAGCCATCTTAGGGGCAGGTTTTAATTAGCGGCTGGGGGATTCAGAAAGAGGCAGTGAGGTGGATAGGGGTTCCAGAATATCTTTGCCCTACTAATTATTTCTCACATTCCAGGAATGGTACACTCAAGCCTCCAGTGAGCCGGACACATAATTACAATAAGTATTCCTTATGACGTAGGCATATGCAAGCAAACACATGGAGTATTAATAACATGGAAGGGGGGCAGGGATAGAGGCTTGCTTATGGATAAACTGAGCCGTGGGAAAGAGATGATTTCCATATATTTCTACCCTGGCAAACTTTTAAATTATGTATATTGCATAATTTCCTACAGATCTAACTGCCCAATAGATTTTGTGACTAATTGTTTCTTTCCACTTAAAATGAGAGCCTCCTAGTAGGCTGTAAGTTTTGGTGCAATTATGTAGGCCCCCGGCCAGCCTAGGCTATTTGAGCCACCTGAGGAGTGTGCTAATTGTCCTGAAGTATGCTGCCTGGTGTGCATCTCATTGCTGTAGTGGTTTTAATGGGAACTTCTAATTAAAAATAAGAAGAGTCAGGGCTGGGCACATTCCTCCTGCATCAGGACTTCAGGCTGGGCTCTGTGAAAGCCTCTTTGAGCATGCTTGCCTGCGGTGGGAGCCAGCCGGGCTGGGAATGAACATGCCTCTGGTTTGCTTTGTCTATAAGGCACAGCTCTAGTGGCTGTGGGAGCTGTAATTAAACCTGGGCCTGTGTCAACATTGTCTTCCAGGGTGCCAATCCTTCTCCCAGGCTCAATGTCTGTGTTTGAAGGGGTGCCTGTGGAGAAGCTGGGGAGGGAGGGAGGGAGGGAGGCTTGAAGTTAAAACAGTTGGAGGTACAGACTGAGACCCTGAGGGAGTTTATGAGACAGACTGAATTGGAAAGCAGGGCTTTGAACCGGTTCATTCTGGTTCGACCCCCTGCTGAAAATTTGCATTTTCATTCTCATATATACTGAATCAGAATCTGCATTTTAATAAGATCCACAGGTGATTCTATTTTTAAATTGTGATTTGGATGAAAGTTTACAGAACAAATTGGTTTTACATTCAACAATACATACACATTTTGTTTTGTGACATTCTCTGCAATCCCCAAAATGCAACAGAATTGTTAGCATTCTTTCTTGTGCCCACTCCCTTCCTTTGTCCTTCTTTCCCATCCCCTTCCTCCTTTCTTGCTCTATCCCTGGGCAATGCTTACCTCTAAGATCCTCAGGAGATTCTTATGTATACATAAGCTATTTAACTTTTCTGAGCCACAGTTTGCTGACATGTAAAATGGGGATAGCATGTTTTTGTTGTTGTTAGGTGCTATTGAGTGGACTCCAACTAACAGTGGCCCTATGTACAATAGAATGAAATACCACCCGGTCCGGTGCCATCCTCACAATCCTTTCTATGCTTAAGCCATTTGCTGCAGCCACTGTGTCAATCCATTTTGTTGAGGATCTTCCCTTTTTGCACAGACCCTCTACTTTACCAAGCATGATATCCTTTTCCAGAGACTGGTGTCTTCTGACAACGTGACCAAAGTAGGTGAGATGAAGCCTGGGCATTCTCACTTATAAGGAGCATTCTGGCTGCATTTCTTCTAAGAAGGACTTGTTCATTCTTCTGACAGTCCAAGACATTTTCAATATTCTTCATCAACACCACAGTTCAAAGGCATCAACTCTTCTTTGGTTTTCCTTATTTTCTGCCCAGCTTTCACATGCATATTAGGTGCTTGAAAATACCATGGCTTGGGTTAGGAGCACATTAGTCTTCAAAGTGACATCATTGCTCTTTAACACTTTAAAGAGGTCTTTTGCAGAAGATTTGACCAGAGCAATATGACATCTGATTTCTTGACTGCTGCTTCTATGAGTGTTGATTGTGGATCCAAGTAAAATGAAATCTCTGAAAACATTAATCTTCTCCATTTATCCTGATGTTGTTTACTGGTCCAGTTGTTAGGTTTTTTTTTTTTTTTTTTTTTATGTTGAGGTATTATCCAAACTGAAGACTGTGATCTTTGATCTTTATCAGTAAGTGCTTCAAGTAGTCATCTTCACTTTCAGAAAGCATGATTGTGCCATCTGCATGTAGCAGGTTGTTAATTAGTTTTCCTCCAAACCTGATTTCATGTTCTTCTTCATATAGTCTAGCTTTTCAGATTATTTGCTCAGCATGCAGATTAAATAAATATGGTAAAAGGATACAACCCTGACATACGCTCTTACTGATTTTAAACCATGTGATATCCCTCGTTCCTTTTAAATGACTACCTCTTGATCTATGTACAGATTCCTTATGAGCACTATTAAGTATTCTGGAATTAATATTCTTCTTAATATTATCCAAAGTTAGTTATGATCCACACAGTCTAATGCCTTTGTATAGTCAATAAACACAGGTAATCATCTTTCTGGTATTCTTTGCTTTTCAGCCAATATCCATCTGACATCAGCAATCATATCCCCAGTTCCATGCCCTCTTCTGAGTCTGGCTTGAATTTCTGTAAGTTCCTTGTCAATATACTGCTACAACCATTTTTGAATTATCTTTAGCAGAATTTTACTTGTGTGTGATATAGTGATATTGTTTGATAATTTTCACATTCTGTTGGATCACCTTTCTTTGGAATGAGCACAAATATTGATCTCTTCTACTTGGCTGGTCAGGACCTGTCTTCTAAATTTTGGAGGCTATTTTCCAAACTCGATGCTAACAAAACAATTAAATTTTTGATGGTATTTTGGTGGCATCATGGGCTTAGAACTCAGGAATTTCTATATCCCACATGGACAATCAATTTTTTTCCTCTCTGTAGAACCCACCTCCCTTTTCCCTACTCCTCTGCCCTGAGACTAGTACCACAAGGAATTTAACAAGGATGGTGTTTTGGTTCTCTAGTGTTGCTCTAATAGAAAATACCACAAATAGGTGGCTTTAACAAAGAAGAGTTTATTCTCTTACAATTAGGAGGGTAGAAGTCCCTTTAAGAGTTCAAAGTGCTGTCTCTAGACAAAGCAAACCAGAGGCATGTTCATTCCTGGCTCTAGGCTCTAGGGCCTGGTGAAGACCCCTTGACCATAGGCTTCAGCAAGGCCTCTTGCTCTTGGCCCACTGGAGCTGGAGGCGTCTCTTCACTCAGGCAGCTGCTGGCTGCTGAGGCTGACAAACCCAAGGTCAACAAGTAAAATGGCACAGTCCTGAGATTAGCAAGCAACATGACAGGCCACTAGTTCAAGTCCAGAAACAGTCTCAAGATCTATAGACAACATGGCAGGCCACTGAGATGAAGACTCGGCCAAATGCAGGATCCAGATGTGCCAAAAAGCTAGAGACCTCTCAAAGCTTCATCTTATATGCTGGAAGGAGACCACAACCCTAAGGTAGCTACTAAGCTGCTCACAGTAGATTCTACCATGTAGCTGATTATCATTCTCATGGGGAATCACTACATCCAGCTGCCCAGCCACTCAAAACCAGGCCCAGCCAAGTTGACACATAACTTTAACTACTACCGATAGAAACAAAAATAGTTTATTTATAACTGAGCCCAATGGTTCAAAGTAGGAGTGAGAAAAAATGGCAAAAGAGAGGTTGGCCTTCTCTGGGGTAAGGGGAGTCCCAGTCTAGGTATGGTAGCTGGCATCATGGAAGAAAGAAATGTAAGACAGAAGAATCTAGAATATGACTGGAGTCCTTTTAAAGGATAGTCATCAGACCCTAAAGAACAACAGATTTTCCTGGAACATTGACCATTGGATCATTATCTAGAATTTACCTTTGGGAAGACGAAGAAGAGGAGGACTTTGTTATATGGAAGGAAGCAGGAGAAATGTCTTTCCCTACCTTTGCCTCCTAGACTTGTGGTGAGGACTACATGGGAGAACAATGAACAATTCACTGCTACCATTTGCCAAGGCATGGTGCTAGTTTTGGAAAGACCTAAGTCAAATCACTCATGATCTATGACTTCAGGATCTGGTATTGTAGCAGGAGAGATAAAACCTAGACATAAGTACAAGAGATGAATCTGTATTGAGTTCCACAAGTGATATGGAAAGAGCTTTGGAAGTTCAGTGATTAGAGATAGCTTTCTGGAAGAAGTGTTCTTTGAGAACTGAATTTGATATTTGGGCTTTGAGCAGACATTTTAGGTAGAGGAAATGGTTCCAGCAAAGACACAGAGGTTAGAAAGCACAAAATGTGTTCAGAATGGCAAGTAGCTTGTATGGGGTCCCTATCGTTGTTGTTACATGCTGTCGAGTCGGACCCGACTCATAGCGACTCCTCCTTGGGTTTTCGAGGCGGTATCACTATGGAAGTAGATTGTCCCATCTTTCTTCCGAGGAGTGGCTGGTGGGTTTGAACCGCCAGCCCTCTGGTTAGCAGTCAAGTGCCTTAGGCACTATGCTACCAGAGCTCCTGGGGTCCCTATTAGGTCCTTTTTATCAGAAGGAAGGTTGGGCAATCTACTTCTGTAGTGATACCACCTCAGAAACCCAAGGAGGGGTCGCTATGAGTTGGATCCGACTCGATGGCACATAATAACAACAACATTAGCTCCTTTTAGAATATTCTACTACTATTCCTTGTGGTCTTAGGCTTTGAGCTTGGTGAGGTTGGTCAGGGTTAGGAGATGGGAGCCCAATGAACACCTGGTTCAGGAGTTGGGAGCATAAATTAAACACAAAATATTTTGTTTATATCCTTTGGGAGTTATCTTAATATCCTTCAGATTCTTTCCCTACCACCTGCCTATCCTCCTCTGTCCCCCAATCTATATTTGTGATTTGCTAATGCTTAGCCAGTCAGCAGGTTTTCAATTGACTTACTAGTGGCTTTAATTATCCTTTTCAAGAGCTGGATCAGTCTGGCTTTTAACACATCTACTCAAAAAATGATTTCTCATTGGGAGCTTGAGAAAAGACTTTAAGGGCATTTAGGAGTGAACAGAGTACGTGATCTCACAGATGACAATCTGGAATTCAGAAAAATTTAGAGCCTTAAAAAGTCTTCCCAACCAATCTCCTAATTTCACAGATGGGGAAGCAGGAGAGGGGAAGAAAGGTTTACAATATGAAATTTTTAGATTTCAGAGCCCGGGTCTCCCGACTCTAAATTGAAGGTTCTTTTCATTGTAATGCAGAAGGAGTGTAGCCTATGGGTTAATATTTTGGTCCTTGAAGTTGGGCAGCTTGAGTTGAATCTTGGAGTGTGGTCACAAACTTTCCTGTTACTTTTGGGAAAAGTATCTAGCCTCAGTGTTCCCATCTACAAAATGTAACAAAGAAGCCAAATGGAAAACAAAACAAAACAAACAAACAAACAAAAAAAAACCCACATTAGCTTTTGTAAGGAAGAAGAAAAGGAGGTGTATTTGTTGTTTTTTCTATTGAATCAGGGAGTAGCTAATGTCACTTCTATTGGGTGAACCAAGGGTCTTCTAAAGAGGTGTACTTCTAGCAAAGGTGTCTCTTTCTCTTTGCTGGCCTGCATCCTGCCTGAAGAACTCTCATGCCTGCTTCTCCTTTAGGATAAAATATGTCAAACTGCTGTAAAAATAGACTAGTTACCAAGACAGGGCCTTACAGTAGGCCATGATATTAATTTCATTAAGACAATGAGCTGATTGATATCCTCTGATTATCTTGAACCAATTGACTGGGGCCAGGAGGGTTGATAGGAGGCCCTACTTGGGAAGACACCAATGGGCTGATTTGGTAAAAGCATCATCGTCTTATGTAAGGTGATTGTGACCTTGAGTAAGGTCATGACCCCTCAATGGGCTTCTGTGTTTTACTCTTTAAAAGGAGAAAGTTTTGGGCAGAGTCTAGCAAAGGTTAAGTTGCCCAGGTCCTTGTACTCCCTTTTCAAAAGTTCACCCGCCTTGTTCAGTGTATCAATCTGTTAAAAATGAGGAAAGCATATTCGTGCTTCTCTTCACTCATTTGTTTCTTGTATTCAATTAAAAGGATAGAGGTTTATAAATAAAATTTATATGTAAAATTTCTTTTGTGTGTATGGGAAAAGGGTTTGTTTTGAAGGGAGGATCAGGAGCTGAGAAGCAGCTTGCGGAGTTCAGAATTTGTTTTCCCTCTGCAAGGAGGAAAAGAGAACTCTAAGATGTACCCTCTTACTGGTAGAGCCCCATCCTCCACCCAGGCTACCCTTCAGCAAACAGGATGATATGAGTTCTGGAGGAATCCCATAGTCAAACAGATCCATCCTGACTCGCATGCCATGTGGCCTGATATTTTATCATGTTACCCTTTTGGCTTAATCTTCCTGTTTTTAAAAGTCCTGAAAAAAGATTTCCTAGTTACTCTCTGGCTGATGAGATTGTTGAATAATCCTTGTTAAGGGATATCAGGAAACCCAGTTCTAGTCCCAGCTCTGCTTGCAAATTGCTGATGACCTTGGAAGTATCTTTCACCTCATCCTGTGGCTATATAGGTTAGCTGGGTGCGAAGGGAGCTTGACTTTGAAGAAATTTGGCTCAAAATTCAGTCAAGTGTTTGGTCAGCTAGTCTTCCCTTTCTTCACTAGAGTCTGAGCACTTGCTCTGAAGATAGTGCCATACCCCAGTGGGTCTTGTTCCCTGTGTTGCCCAGAGCACCCTTCCTCAGACCTGACCTCCAGAGCTTTCCATCTCAAGGATTAGCCCCTCTCATACACAAACTGAGAGTCAGGGGAGTGACAGTATCCCCTGACAGTGACAGTCTAAATATAGAGAGAGGAGGGTTTTAGGAAAACTCAGCTGCTAACCCATAGTTTGTCAGTTTGAACCCACCCAGTGGCTTTGAGAGATAAAGACTTGGGGACCTGCTCCTGTAAATATTATAGCCTAAAAAATCCTATGGAGCAGTTCTATTCTGCCACATGGGATCACTATTAGTCAAAATCAACTTGATGGTACCTAGCGACAATAACATGCTTGGAACCACTACTCATCTTTCAGTTTGTTGTACTGTGGTGACTTATGTGTTACTATGATTCTGAAAGCTATGCCATCAGTATTTCAAATACCAGCAGGGTCACTCATAGTGGATAGGTTTTAGCAGAGCTTCCAGACTAAGACAGACTGAGAAGAATGGCCTGCCAATCTACTTCTGAAAATTCAACATATGCAATAATTCAACATAGCCAAGAAAATGCAACAAGATGCTAGAGATATATGTTGAAGCTTTATTTACATAGTAAGTGACTCTGTTTATTTGCAGGGGAATGCTGGAAGTATTGGTGGAGATTATGTTGTTGTTGTTATGTGCCGTCGAGTCAAACCCGACTCATAGCGACCCCTCCTTGGGTTTCCGAGGCAGTATCACTACGGAAGTAGGATTGCCCAACCTTCCTTCCGAGGAGTGGCTGGTGGGTTTGAACCACCAGCCTTCTGGTTAGCAGGCAAGTGTCTTAGCCACTATGCTACCAGAGCTCCCGATGGAGATTATAGGAGATTTAAACTCCTCTTACCCCCTCCTTAGAGCAATTTAGCACCTGGAGCGAGCTTGTATGAGGGAAAGAGGTATCTTAGCTTTAGCTTCCCTCCAGAGAGTTGGAATTGGTGGCTGCTCTGATCTCTCATTAGGAATTTGCAGCCCTGAGTCTCTGGATGGTGCAAACAGTTAACCCTTTCAGCTGCTAACTGAAAGGCTGGATGTTTGAATTCACCCAGAAGCATCTCAAAAGAAAGGTCTGGTGATCTGTCTCTGAAAAACAGCCATTTAAAACACTATAGAACCCAGTGCTCCTCTGGCACAGGTAGGGTTGCCATGACTTGGGGTTGACTCAACAGCAACTGTTGCCTTCCCCCCCGCCCCAATCTACTGATCTGGAAAAATATCTAAAGCCTAAAAAAATCTTACCAATAAAACCAAACTCACTGCCATCGAGTCAGTTCTGGCTCATAGTGACCCCTCCTTGGGTTTCTGAGGCATTATCAATATAGAAGTAAATTGCCCAATCTTCCTTCCGAGGAGTGGCTGCTGGGTTTGAACTGCCTCAGGCACTATGCCTCCAGAACTCCTAAATAAGGTGGCTGTCCTCCTGCCCTTGACATTCCCCTGAAATCAGCCCTCATCAATGATTTTCTTCAATAGTAATAGTCACAATATTGTTGAACAAGACTCTCAACATACCAGAAATCATCCTTACACTGTAACCAGCCTCACAAAATAACTTCTGCAACCACAGAATGTTAGAACCAGTCCAGTGCCCACCTTGAGAGTTTGGGAAAATTGAAGTTAAGTCTGATGAAGGGATTTGCCCAGAGTCACAGTGGAAATCGCTGGCTGGGCCAGACTTAAAACCTGGCTCTTTTCCCTCTCAGCCCTGTTTTCCCCCTCTTCCTCCAACTCTGCCCGCAGAAAGAACCTCAGATGCAGCAGCAACTCCTCCAATGATGCTAGGTGGCACCAGAACACTTTTGAACAAAAAGGCTCTGTGTTTCAGCTCCTGTAGAAAAATGCCTGAATCCTTATGCACAAGTCCTGAAGTTTTAGCTGAGTAGAACTTGTAGTGCTCTCAAAAGGTCTGCCTGGTGTGTGCTCCAGCTCACTATCCCCACCTTCTTTATCCTAATCCTGCCTAGATTACAGTCCCCTGGGGTCTCTTCTATGCAGGGTTTACTCCTGTGTCATTGATTTCTCCTGTGGGTTTTCTGTACAGAATGGGAAGTTCTGGCTGGGTGACCAGCTTATGGGGAGATATGATATAGCATATCATGTAGTCATGGGTTCTGGTTCCCTTAAGTGCTAGTATCTTCCTTATTAGGGGCAGTGGTGATTCAGTGGTAAAATTCTCAGCTTCCATTCAGATCCAGGTTCAATTCCTGGCCAATGCCCCTCATGAACATCTGTTCGGTAGAGGCTGGCAAGTTGCTATGATGCTGAACAGGTTTCAGTGGCGCTTCCAGACTAAGAAGGGCAAGGAAGAAAGGTCTAGCAAGCTACTTCTGAAAAATAAGGCCATAAAAACTCTCTGGGTTACAAAGGTCCAGGATTGTCATGAGTTGGGGGCAGACTTGACATCACTTAACAATAGCAACATCTTTCTTAATTACTGAAGTGTTTGTCCACATGAGTAACCTGGCTGAGAATGGGATGGAATTCAGGTTCTTGGATACCACAACCTTCCCTAACCACTGTACAATCTTGCCTCTCAAGAGAATAACTCTCTGTCATCTGGCCTGTCCAGCCTCATCTCACAGATACATAGCTCTGTGGTTAGGAGTGCAGACTTTGATTTCATAATCCTTGGACTTGAATGCTGCCTCAACACTTGTTAATTACATGGCTTGCCATGTTTAGGTCATTTCTCTTTCCATCAGTTACTCCATTGGTTAATGTGGATGAAGTTGATTACAAGTGACCTCAAATATTCTTTCAGTTCCTCCCATTAGAAGGAAGAGTGTATTTCCCCACTTCCTTGACAGAGGGTTGGCCTTGTTACTTGCTTTGACCAACAGAATGTGGTGGCGGTGCTCATGTATGAGTTCTGAAGCCTTAAGATAATTTGCAGCTTCTGTTCTTGTTCTCCAGATTTTGTTGTCATGTGACAAGCCTGGCTGGCCTCCTTGAGGATCAGAGACCAAGTGGAGAGAGATTCCAGCTCTCCCAGCCAAAGCCCCAGACAGAGAAGTTAGCTTAGTCAAAACCATGTAGAGCAGAACTGAGATGTCTCAACAGAGTCCAGCCCAGCTTACTCACTCACGGCATCATGAGCAGGTAAATGATTTCTGTGCCAATTTACTAAGTTTTGGGGTGGTTTGTTGTGCAGCAAAAGCTAACTGAAATGGGAGAATCACAGTACCTATCTTGTAGGGTTTCTGGGAGTTTTACTCAATAATGTGTAATTAGACTAAAAGCCAAAACCAAAAAAACCCAAACCCTCTGCCACTGAGTCAATTCCAACTCACAGTGACACTGTATGACAGAATAGAACTGCCACATAGGGCTTCCAAAGCTATACATCTTGGGAAAAAGATTGCCTCATCTTTCTCCCATGGTAGATTAAGGCTGCTGGCCTTTTGGTTAGCAGCTGAATGCTTTAACCACTAAGCCACCTGACCTCCTGTAATTAGACTGGTGCCTTACAAATAGTGGTAGCTGTTGAGTCAATTCCTATTCATGGCAGTGCCATGCATGTCAGAGTAGAATTGCATTACACAGGGTTTTCAATGGATGATTTTTCAGAAGTAGATCACCAGGCCTTTCTTTGAGGTGCCTCTGGATGGATTTAAACTTCCACCTTTTCTGTTAGCAGCTGAGCATGTTAATTGTTGCACCACCCAGGGACTCCCAACCAGCACCAAGCACACAGTAAATCAATATTTACTGTTAATATAATCATGGCACTTCCTCTTGCTTACTGGTTTCTAGTCACATTGACCTTGTTTCCTTTTCTTGAACATACCAAGCTCTTTTCCTTTTTCAGAGCTTTTGTATATAAGGGTTCTCCCACCAGCCACTCCTCGGAAGGAAGGTTGGGCAATCCTACTTCCGTAGTGATACTGCCTCGGAAACCCAAGGAGGGGTCGCTATGAGTCGGGACCGACTCGACGGCACACAACAACAACAACAACAACAA
>NW_006922041.1:62348-86311 GCF_000298275.1 Orycteropus afer afer
AGGAAGGTTGGGCAATCCTACTTCCGTAGTGATACTGCCTCGGAAACCCAAGGAGGGGTCGCTATGAGTCGGGGCTGAC
Source organism: Orycteropus afer afer (assembly GCF_000298275.1). NCBI lineage: Eukaryota > Metazoa > Chordata > Mammalia > Tubulidentata > Orycteropodidae > Orycteropus > Orycteropus afer. The sequence goes on from NW_006922041.1 coordinate 62,428, forward strand.
TCGATGGCAAACAACAACAACAACAACAACAACCACCAAGAATGGCCCTTCCCTGATGTTTATTATCATGGTTAAGATCTCAGGTGCAATGTCTCCTCCTGTAAAAGGTTTTCTCTGACCACCCCAGGGGACTACCTCATCCCCTTTTCATAGTATGTAAATACCACACTGCCACACTTATTGGTTTCATTGTATATTATCTGTCTCCCCTTCTATATGGTGAATTTCATTAGAGCTTTTGTTTTCTTTTTTAAATCCTGTTGCCTACCACAGTGCTGTGTATCAGCCTCAACTCATATTTATTGAATGAGTGAATGAAAAGTGATACCTAAGTCAATCTGGTGTCAAGGCTGACAGAAAAGAGGAGTAGGCTGGAATTTCAGACAGGGGAGACTGCATGTGCTGTGTCTACTTATAGCTCTTTGGCTGGTTAGACTCTCATATGTTTGACCAGATATGCTCCTGATACTGTTTGCCTTGGAAGTCCAACAAGACTACTGGATGTCCATAAGACAGGGATTGAGTTCCTCACAGCCCCTAGCACATTGCCAGGTAACTGTTGTTTTTGTGATGTTGTGGTGATTCTGGTTCAAAGCAACCCTATATGAGAGAGTAGAACCGCCTCACAGAGTTTTCTGGAGTGTAATCTTTAGAGGAGCAGATCACCAGGTCTTTTCTGTGGAGTAGACGATGGATTAAAATCTTTGACCTTTCAGTTAGCAACCGAGTGCTTAACCATTGTGCCACTAGAATTCCTTTCCAGGTACCTAGCAGGGGATTAACAGTAGTTTAGTGGATAGATACATGTATGGATGGATGGATATATGAATGAATGAGTGCAACAAGGGTGGATGGATGAATGGATGGATGAGAGCATATTCAGAACAAGTGGTCATATTTTAAATAATAATAAGATAGAAAGAACTTCAAGTTGATAGGCATCTATGGAAAACAATGTTTATTTATTTTTAACTTTCTAACATTCCTTCCCACATGTCCATTCAACAAGTAAAATCACCAAAGTATAAAAAAAATAATAAGTATAATCTTTAGTATTATGGTATATGGAAATAGTTGTTATAACTTTTTTCCCTTAGAGAGATGGCAAGTTGGACGGTCACAGTTGGTTGGGTTTCCAAAAGAGGTAAGAATAGGTGACAACCTCATGTTTGCCTGGAACCGAAGGTTTCCCAAGATGTGGGACTTTCAGTGCTCTAACTGTGAAACACCCAGGAAAACTGGATAGTTGGTCACTCTGGTAAGAGAGCAGCATCAAAATGTGGGACATGCTTTGCTATTCAGGTGGAGGGGTCAGATATTTCCATAATATTCTCATTACCTCTGTTTCTCTTAGCTCTGAATTATAAATCCCTTGTGTTCTTAATGAAGATGTTACAGCTTTCCAGAGATTTTCACATTCCTCACGTAATTTACACACAACCCACTAATACCAACGATGAAGAAATTGAAGAAATTTAACAATTTCTGCAGTCTGAAGCTGATCAAATGAGGCATTGATAATGACTGTTGATTAGAATGAGAAAGTTGGAAGCAAAGAAGTATCTGTAGTTGGAAAATAATGGCCTTAGTGATAGAAACAATACTGAAGAGTACATGCTAGAATTTTTGAAGATGAACAAATTATTCCTTGCAATTAACCTTTTTCAACAATAAATGGCAGCTATACATGTAGAACTCACTGGATGGAATACACAATAATTGAATTGACGACATCTGTGGAAAACCACAAAGGAGAAGCTCAAAGTTATCATTTCGAACAAGGCCAGGGGCTGACTGTGGCACAGACCATCAATTACTCATATCAAGTTCAAATTGATGCTGAAGAAAATTAGAACATGTACATGAGAGCCAAAGTATGACCTTGAGTTTAGAGACCATCTCAAGAACTGATCTGACACATTGAACACTAATGACTGAAGACTAGATAAGTTGTGAGATTATATGAAGAACATCACACATAAAGAAAGGGCTGTTAAAAGACAGAAAAAAAAAAAAAAGGACCAAAATGGATGTCAAAAGAGACTCTGAAGTTTGCTCTTGAATAAAAAATGAAAACAAAAACAAAACAAAAACAAAACAAAACCTAATGCCATTGAGTCGATTCTGATTCATAGAGACCCCATAGGGTTTCCAAGTCTGTAAACTTTTATAGAAGTGGATTGCCTCATCTTCCTTCCATAGAGCAGCTGGTGGGGTTGAACCACTAACCTTCTGGTTAGCAGCCAAATGTTACTACTGAGCCACCAAAGCTTCTTAAGTGAATGGAAGAAATGATGCAATAAAAGAGATGAACAGAAGATTTCAGAGGGAAGCTTTCAATGGGAAGACAAAGTAAAGTATTATTAATGAAATGTGTAAAGATCTGGAGTTAGAAAACCAAAAGGGAAGAACATTCTTGACATTTCTCAGAAAAATTTCAGCTTTGAGTTGCAATATTGATGGATTCTATGGGCAACAAATTAAACAATACATGAAGCATCAAAAGATGATGGAAGGAAAATCCAGAGTCATCATACCAAAAATAACTTGTTGCCATTCAACCGTTTCAGGAGGTAGCATATGATAAAGAACTGATGGTATTGAAGGAAGAAGTCCTAGCTGCCCTGAAAGTATTGGCAAAAAACAAGGCTGCAGAAATCGACAGGATACAAATTGAGATATTTCAATAAACTGATGCAATGCTGGAATCACTTTCTTGTTTATGCCAAGAAATTTGGAAGACAGCTATGTGGCCAACTGACTGGTAGAGATCCATATTTGTGCCCATTCCAAAGAAAGGTGATCCAACAGATTGTGTAAATTATTGGAAAAATATCACATGTAAGTAAAATTATGCTGAAGATACTTCAAAAACAGCTGCAGTAGTACATTGACAGGGAACTGCCAGAAATCCAAGCCAGATTCAGAAGAGGATGTGGAACAAGGGATATCATTGATGATGTCAGATGGATCTTGGCTGAAAGCAGAGAATACCAGAAAGATGTTTACCTGTGTTTTATTGACTATGCAAACATATTAAATAGAGCAGATCATAACAAAGTATGGATAACATTGTGAAGAATGGGAACTCCAGATCACTTAATCGTGCTCCTAAGGGACTTGTACATAGACCAAGAGGCAGTCATTTGAACAGTCATTTGCCATAAAGTTGGCTCCAACTAATAATGACACTATGAACAACAGAATGAAATACTGCCTATGCTTTAAAATCAGGAAAGATGTGTACCATCTTATTCAATTTGTATACTGAACAAAGAACCTGAGAAGCCGGACTATGAATAATGCAGCATCAGGATTGGAGGAAGACTCATTAACAAGCTGTGATATGCAGGTGACACAACTTTTCTTGTGACAGAGGACTTGAAGCACTTACTGATGAAAATGAAAGACTACAGCCTTCAGTATGGAATACACTTTAACTTAAAACACAAACCCTCACAGCTGGACAAATAAGAAATATCATGATAAATGGAGAAAATATTGAAGTTGTCCAGAATTTATTTTACTTGGATTCACAATCAACACTCATGAAATCAGCTTTAAAGAAATCAAATGATATATTGCATTGGGCAAATCTGCTGCAAAAGACCTCTTTACATTGTTAAAAAGTAAAGATGTCACTTTTAGGACTAAGGTGTGCCACGGGTATTTCCAGTCACCTTGTATTCATGCAAAAGCTGGAGAGTGAGTAATGAAGACTGCAGAAGAATTGATGCATTTGAATTGTGGTGTTGGCAAAGAATATTAAATACATCACAGACTGCCAGAAGAATGAACAGATCTGTGTTGGAAGAGGAACAAATCTGTGTTGGAAGATGTACAACTAGAATGCTCCTTAGAAATGAGGATGGTTAGACTTTATCTCACATACTTTGGACATATTATCAGAAGAGACCAGTCCTTGGGAAAGGACATCATGCTTGGTAAAGTAGAGGGTCAGCAAAAAAGAGGAAGACTCTCAAGAAGGATTGACACATTGGCTCTAACAATGGACTCAAACATAGCGATGACTGTAAGGATGGCACAGGACTGGGTAATGTTTCATTTTGTCGTACATAGGATTGCTACGAGTCGGAATTACCTTGATGGCACCTAATAACAACAACAACATGCAATTTTGGCTTGATCTTTATGTTAATCCTGGGAGGTAGGGCAGTTCTAACCTAATTTGAATGTGTAACATCCTTCTTCAAGGCTCTGGGTCCTAGAGAGGACACAGGCAGAGCAAAGACTCAACCCCAGATCTCCTGAGGTCACTGAACTGTTCTTTCCTGCAACATCCTACCTGGTTCCTTCTAGTATCTTTATCTGCCTCTCCTTTAAAAATCCTCATTTGGGATTCCCCTTAATACCCAACAGGTGGCCAGTGCTGGTGTCATCATGTGGCAAAGGCAGTGAAAGAATTCCAGGGTATTGGCTTCCAGCTGATGCTCTGAATGGGCCATTTAGTACAGCTCTGCCAAGCAGATGGTCAGGGGACTATCTCAGCCTGCCATTTGCCAACTTGAGTGTTGAGCTCTTTTTGGTATCTTTGCTCGAGTTACTCAAGTAATAGGCCAACTCATGGCTCGTGGCTATGACTTTTGGGCTCAAAGACTTGCCACACTTGTTCCACTCATCCCATTACTTTTGCCTAATAGAGGCACTGACATACAGAGAAAAGGCACAATAGCCCTTCCTGACTTATTTTAAAACCCAGTGGATAGGCTATCTCTGTCCACAGTATAATTAGCTTCTCTTGAAGTTAGAGTTCTATTATCCATTCTTTTATTTAAATACTAATTTGAGCTCTTTCATATTTTGGCCTTTATTTTTGACCTCTAGGGATAAAAAGTCTTACATAATGCTTCTTCTCCCTATGATTCTCCTTAATGCTACTGAAGAAGCATATACCAGTGTCTTCCAGGGGGTGGTAAATTGGGATTAGCTGAATTAATGAGGTTTAATGCTAGTCTTACCCTTTAAGCCATTGTTTGGTCTCAGAGTTGCTCTATTATATGGGTGCAAATGTTCTAACACCTCTTGCATTAAGGTTTTCCTGTTCTGCAAGCTGAATAAGGATGGGTAATTTTATTTAAAAATAAATAGGTGTTTTTTTTTTTTTTTTTTTTTTTTTTTTTAAAGAATGCTGCCCATGTCCTTTTGGAAGATTCCCCAGATTATGGGACATATGGTCTGGTAACCTGTTTCCTTTAGCATGCTCTTTCTTCCTGCCTCTCACTCCAGCTATAACCCTGTAGCCCTCAGAAGTGTCTCTGGCACTGAGTTCAAATCTAGTTTTCATCTTTAGATGTGATTTTCTTTGGCTTAAAGACAAAAAGTAGACCTGAGTCTTTCTGGATAGAAGGGATCTTTACCTTAACGTGGACATCATTGCAGTATACTCAAGATGAGGCTGTTGTCTCTTGGCACTGAGGGGTGTGGGGATGGTTTGACAACCTAAACACTTCCATATCCTGAGATATTGCCTGGGTTGATACAGTTTTTGTAACCTTGGGAAGTTATGATCCAGTTGCATTAGGTTATAAACTTAAAAACCCACTGCTGTTGAATTGATTCTGACTCAACGAACCTATCGGACAGAGTAGAACTGTTCCATAGGGTTATCAAGGCTGTAAATCTTTACAGAAGTAGACTGCCACATCTTTCTCCCATGGAGCAACTAACTGGTAGGTTTGAACCAGTGAACTTTTAGTTGGCAGCTGAATGCATTAACTACTGTGCCACCAGGGCTCCTTATGCATTAGGTCACATAATGTACAGGGTTAGAAGAATGTCCCTATGTTGAAAAATTTGAGAATTCAATATAACAGAAATAGTTTCCTTATGAAAACCCTGTTTGCTACCTGGTAGTAGGAGAAAACTAGAGGTTGATGAGTTTCTAATCTTTTTTTTTTTTTTCCAGCTCCTTGGGGCCAACACTTCCTCTAAGGAAGTCAATCCTGGTAGGGAAAAAAGAGTAAGACTACACATTCTTGACTCAATAAAGATGAACAATTTCTTGTGCAATTGTTTGGGCAACCATTTTAAGTTTATACAGACTTCTGCAGGTCCCTTAGATAGTCATTGCACTCTGGGATCTGCGATGGGTGCCCCTGCTTGAGGGCCGAGACACATTTGTCTGTCCATTTGAGGAGGCTCCAGGAACCATTGCCCTACTGGGTCCCAGAAGGTGTTTTCCAGATGAGAGTCTGGTTGAGGAGTCCTCTGAGTATGTGTTGTCCCTCATGTGGTCTCCACTGCACCTCTCTCCATGGAGTGTCCAGTCTTCCATATATCTCCTCTTGGGAGGGGGTGAGCTCTTTGGTGTGCTGGCTCTGAAGTTGTGTGCTGGGAGAGGTGGCCCTGGATGGAGGGCAGGCTGAGCCCCTCCAGGGACAGGAGCTGGCCTCTGTTTGTTTCTCCAACTCTGAATTTCCAGGTCTCTTTTGTCCTTGGGGAGTTTGTCAATCTTCTGAGCTTTTGAGATCAGAGACTTCCCACAGGTCCCTTGCATAGACAGGATAAAGTACCTGGTGGGAAATGACAGAATAAATATATTTTCTGATTTTTGTGGACTTCTAGAATTTTAGCAAAGACAAAAACAGTAGAATCCAACTCCCCAGCCAGGGCAGATCCTCTTTATAGGACTCTTGATTGATAGTCATCAAAGGTATGCTTGGGCCCCTCTAGTACTGGGGATCTCAATGACAGCAACAACCACAACAGCAATGGCAACATTGACAATGAAATAAAATAGCTAACATTTATGTAGTATTTATTATGTACCAGACTATTCTAAGTGGGAGACATATTATTATCTCATTTTATTCTCCAAGTAAATTTTTGAGGTTGGTATTTTTGTTTCTCCTTTTTATAGATAAGGAACTTGAGGCACCTAGAGATTCAGTGACTCATCCTGAGCCACACATAGTTTAGCTGTGCTTAGAACCAGGCATGCTGGGTCCCAAAACTTTGCCTTTATATATTATACATGAGGAAGTCCATTTGTTTCTGAACTACTCTAATTTAGGCAAATTTACCTGCTTTGTAATGTCAGTTCTGAGTGGAATTTAACAAATTTTAAGTAGTTTCTAAATATGTAACTATTCTTCAATCTATGGCCCTGCTGATTTCATAGAGTCACTGTATTATCACTATTTGCCATTTGAAGAACTGAGGCCTGAATGATGAGGTGAGATTCCCAAGGTCTCCCAAGAAGTTAATGGATCTCCTTGATGGCTTAGCCAGTGCTCTTTCCCCTGCCAACCTGCGTGTAGCCTGTTGAGGAGTCTGGAATTAAGAGTCTCTATCTATACCTGGAATCTTCTCCCTGCTCTAAGTTTGGGAAAGGGAAGGGATGACAAGGTGAATAAAACTATGTGGTGTATGGAGAAAGCATATATCAGATTTGTGACACTGGGCAGCTCTCATCCCCTATCTGGCTCTCAGTTTCTTTATCTAACAGTAATCCAATTGGTCCAAATCCCATCTAAGGTTTTTTCCAAAATTGGTTTTTTTTTTTTTGGAAAGCCTTTTAAGCAGAGAGGCTCCTATCCCTCCACCATGTCTAAAATCTGGAATGGAAGAGAACTCAGAAGACTATAATAGATCCCACAAGGTCAGATGAACTTTTCCCCATGCTACATCCTCTCACCCAGGGAGGCAGTTAGGTAGCCCTCTTTACATTTCAGGAAAGAATCAATTTCTTGTCTGGAACTGGACTTTCCTCAGTTTAAGCATTTTCCCCAAGCTACCACCTTCCTCCTCTGTCCATTTGCTCAACAAATACTTGTCAGGTCCCTATAATGGGACTGGCCCTAGGGATTAAGCTGTGAACAAGACAGACAGGGTTCTTGCTCTCATGTAGCATGTGAATATAATTTTAAACAGACAGAGCAATGACAGTGTCAGACACTTGATCTGTCTTGGGAGATCTTCCCTGAGCAAGGAATGTTTAAGCTGAGGACTGAGGGACATACAAGAGGTAACCAGGCAAAGGGAGTGATAACCAGAACCCAGGCAGGTGCCTGAAGTATGGAGAGTAAGGACAACAGTGGGGACATATGAGACATAAGGAGTTGGCAGGGCCAGAGCAGGCAAGGTTTGGGAACCAGCCATGGTTTAGTTTTCATCTTGTCTTTTGGAGGGCTGGGGAAACCCTAGGAAGGTTATGAATAGACAATAAATCACTTTAATGTAATGATTCTGAAGCAGAGTAAGACTGAATAGGAAGACTATTGGAGTAATCTAGGGGTGAAAGTGTCATAGCCTGTATCATGGTGGTGCCTGTAAAAATGAGAATAGTAGAGTTGAGAAACACAAAGCAATTAGAACTGTCAGGACTTAGTGATAGGTTAGCTATGGGCATGAGGTGGCAGATAACACTCAGGGAAACACACAGGGGTCTGCTGGAATCCTCAGTGTGTAGCATTTGCTGAAGGGAACTATGTAAGAGACTTAAGTTTCTTGTATGGTGGTGGTGAAAGGAGAGTGGGAACCATGAGTTAAGTTATAGTTCCCTCCTGGTTACCTTCAACTTAACATGTCCAAGTGGAGGTGATGAAAAGGTAGCTAGAAAGATGTATTCAGACAAGAGGTCTGGACTGGAAATTTACATCAGAGATTCATCTGTTAAAGATGATATTTAAGTCCACAATAGTACTCTCTATGTCTATGGAGAAAATATAAAATTAGAAGACAACCTAGGACCAAGCTTTGACATATACCAGGTCCATGAGCCAGCAAAGGAGACAGAGAAGGAGCCATTGAAGACATAGGTGAAAATCAAGGGAGTGTTGGGTCAAGGAAGCTAAAGGAAGATTGTTCAGAGACTAGTACCTTCTATTGTAGCAAATCATGATGCTGCACTGCATTTTAAGGTTAGTCTATTATTTTTGTGTTACCTGTAAGATAGTTTCCGGAATCCATGTCCCTAGTTTAAAAGAAACTGTATAGTCCTTTTATATTGGTTGAATAAATTAGACTAAGACTAGTGAGGTCACAGCTAGTGGGCTAATTATCACAACCCTGGTGAGTGAAATCAATATCCATTATGGTAAATATAGTTCACAAAAAATATAGTTTAAGTACTTTAAGTGAAAAACTGCAGTTTTCTATGCAAACATTTCATCATGTAGATTTCTGTAACAAACAATTTCAAGGTTACAAGTCAACCATTCTTGGAACTGTTAAATAATCCTTTCACTGTGGGAAAATCTCTTTGCCTTTTTTAGTAAACAGAATTAAATGGAAATTCAACTTTATGATGATACAGAATAAGCATAGTTTTAACTTATGTGCTATGGTAACTAGTAAGTAAATATTTGCTAGTTTTTCCTAACCTGTTCCTCATCTGTTTAGTAATTGGAAAAGCTGAATGCCTGTCTTTTCAAGACACTGAGTCAACAATCTTTCCATACTTTTCAAGGAGTTAGTTGCTGCTACAAGGTAGTGGTGTTTTGGTGGTAGAATTTTCACCTTCCATATGGGAGACCTGGGTTCAAATCCCACCAACACTCCTCACGTACAGCCGCTATCCATCCATCAGTCGAGGCTTGTCTGTTACTATAATGCCGAATAGGTTTCAATGGAGATTCCAGATTAAGACAGACTAGAAAGAAAGGTCTAGTGACCTAGCCAATGAAAACCCAATGGATCCACAACTGATCATGGAATGGCACAGGACCAGGTAGTGACTCATTCCTTTGTGCAGGGGCCATCATGAATCGGGAGCCAATTCCATGGTAGCTAACAAGAAAAACACCAAATTGCGACTTCAGTCTTGAAGCCTCTGGCTCCTACACATCCTGCTCAAGGCTGAGATAAAGAATATGGGATCTATGTTGTTCTCCTTCCACAGCCCCAAATAAGATACAGAACAGAGGAGCTTGCCAAGCTTGCCCTTGTCTTGCCAAGGGGTACATCATTGTAAAGTTCACTTCATGTTCTTGCTGGAGCAGTGTAGTCAGTGGTAATCACAACCCTGTCTTGCTCCAAAAGTGGAGACAAAAAATATTTAACCACATATTTGATGCCCTTTTCCAATGAGGCCATGATCCTCATGGTCTCTCTCAGGGCCCCTGTCTGCTGGAGTGAGATGAAGAAAGGATGGGGCTTGATGTTTGTTCTTATTTCCTTTTCACTCTATACTCTTATGGATTTCTATTAATCTTAAACATTTTCACCTTGTATTATGGACAAACAACCTACGTCTGAATCATCCAGTGGACTATGAGCTTCTTGAGAGCAAGTTCCCTGTTTTATCTCTTTTCTCTTTAAGTATCCATTACTCATTCATCTCTGAGTTCAGAGTACATGACAAGAACAGTAACAGGGATAGAAGGATAAGGAGGATTCCTTTTTTTTGAGGAGTTGCTGGTCAGACAGAGACAAACAGATAATTTATAATAAATATGGTATGGACAATGACAGAGATACACACCCAGGTAATGGGGACACACAAGAGAGAAGGACCTATTTCAGCCTGAGGAGGATGGGTGAAGTACAGAAGGCTTCTGGAATTGGTCAATCTGAAATGATGTAAAGGGAGAAAACGTTTTGCCTGAGAAAGGAATGGGAAGGGCATTCCAAGCAGAAAGAACAGAGTGAACAAAGGCAGGAAGGTGAGAAGGCATGGGCTCTTGCAGGAAGTACAAGAAGCTTAACGGAGCTCAATGTTTGAGTCAGGGAGTGAGGAGATACAGCTGTGGACGGTGGTAGGGGCTAATCAGGGAGGCCATGCACACAGCACATACTTAGAACTCAATTGATATTTGTGGAATTTACAGACTCCAATAGTATTTGTCATGTTGGTATCTTCAGCCTCCAACTCTGTATTAGAAGCCAAGGTTCTAAAGGGCCTTAGAAAAAGGAAATGGGGACCAAACTATGTTAAGTAAGCTACCAAATTTATTAAAGGAAGCAAGGCCTGAAGGTGGTTGTCTCTCTAATCTGTTGTTGTTGTTGTTATGTGCCGTCGAGTCGGACCCGACTCATAGTGACTCCTCCTCGGGTTTCCAAGGCAGTATCACTACAGAGGTAGATTGCCCCATCTTCCTTCCGAGGAGTGGCTGGTGGGTTTGAACTGCCAGATTTCTGGTTAGCAGTCAAGTGCCTTAGGCACTATGCTACCAGAGCTCTCTAATCTAGGGATAGAAAAAGTTCTATGTTGCTATGTTCAGTGTTGCTATGGCCTGTTGACTACAGATTATAGTAATGAGGTGGTTGGATTTTGATGTTCAGAGTGCTGAGATCCTGGGGACTCAGACAGGTTGTCTTGCCAAGGGGTACATCATTGTAAAGTTCACTTCTTGTTCTTGCTGGAGCAGTGTAGGCTGGAGAATGGAACACTGGACTCTGACTTGGGATAATACAGCTCCCACTGTGATTTGTATAGGGCTTGTGGACGTGTCCCTATCCTTTGGGGACTACAGTCTGATGAGCAAGTGGGACTAGAACCATAGTTCTATCTAAATTCTAGATGATGACAAAAACAGAATGAGGAGATGATGGGAAAGTGTGTTCTAACAGTGACTTCTAAAGGGAGGCAAGGCATTATTATTGTTGCTGTTGCTATTTTTCTGGAAAAGGCTAATCAGACAGAACATTTATATCAGAAATCACAGAAATGGTTCCTGGGCATAGATGATTTATTTGGCTTACAAAGATTAAAAAAAAAAATTGAGTAATATTAAAAAGTTGGCGATGTCATGCAAATTTTGAATTTCTGAGAAAACTATGAAGCTCTGGAAGACTAGACTTGATCTTTCCTTAGGGCAATGAAAGGATAAAGCTGAGAAACTCTTTTTTCCTGTGACTGTACCTCACCTGGTTTGCTGTAGTTACTTGCTTGTCTCTGTAGACACTTGAGTGTGAGACTCTTGAGCTCATAAAAAAAGATCAGAATGTTTTTCAAAATGACTTCCAATTCCACAACAACACTTGTAAAGCAAGAAGGTAGGAATTTTACGATGTGACAACTACCAGATTTGATGACTTTGATACCCTATGGCTGACCTGGGACCAGAGTTCTTGTTACTTATCTCCTAGCTCATTCATTGTTCTTTCTCATTTTATATCCTGTTTCCAAAACCATAGCCTCAAGAATCCTGGCAAGGGTAGAACTCCTGACTCTTAAGTTATGAAATCATTTATTAAAGAGAGATTGGTTGTTCTAGGGGAAAAACAACCTCCATACTCAAACCTTGGGAGAAGAGCCACGACCGGTGTGAGGAAGCAGACGAGGTAGAAAGTGGGGTCTGAGAGCTGGCCTTCCATCACCCAATAGGGGTTGGTGGGGCTGTTGCATACGACACAGGTGGCATTGTACACTAAGGTTATCACAAAGTACATCAGGAAGCTGGCGACAAGGAGAAGTCCGTGGATAATGGTCTGTGGAGGGAAAGAACACCGTAAAAGGATAGCTTAGATTAAGGGCAGTGCAAGCACAATACTTCATGAAATTTGTTTTAAACTGCCTTTTTTTTTTTTTCCAAATGTAACATACATATGAAGGATTCATGCAAGTATGTAGCTTATTGGATCATTATGAAGCACACACCTATGTATTTGAACACATATATACATGTTTGAACACTCAAAATTTGAACCTTGCTTTTCTCCCAGAAATCCTCATTTTTATCTCATCCCTGGGGCCAACTACTCTCCTGATTATGGTGCTGATAATTTGCATATCATTCTTTGTAGTTGTACCACTTATGTTTCCCTGTTGTTGTTGTTGTTAGGTGCCGTTGAGTTGTCTCCGACTCATAGTGACCCCATGCACAGCAGAATGAAACACCGCCTGGTCCCGCATCAGCTCCCTAATCCTTGCTATACTTGAGCCCATCGCCACAGCCACTGTGTTAATCCATCTCATTGAGGCCTTTACCCTCTTTCATCAACACTCCACCTTACCAGGCATGACATCCTTCTCCAGGGAATGGTCCCTTCTGACAACATGACTAAAGTAGGTGAGACGAAGTCTGGCCATTCTTGCTTCCAAGGAGCATTCCAGCTGCACTTCCTCCAGGACAGATTTGTTAGTTCTTTTAGCAGTCCATGGTACTTTCAGCATTCTTCACCAGTACCACAACTCAAAAGCATCGATTCTTCTTTGGTCTTCCTTACTCATTGTCTAGCTCTCACATGCATGTGAGGTGATCGAAATACCATGGTTTGTGTCAGGCGCATCTTAGTCCTCAAGGGGACATCTTTGCTCTTCAGCATTTGGAAGAGGTCCTTTGCAGCCAATTTTCCTAGTGCTATATGTTGTCTGATGTCCTGACTGCTGCTTCCATTGGCGTCGATTGTAGAACCAAGCAATGTGAAGTCTTTGACAACTTCAATGTTTTCTCCATTATTCATGATGCTGCTTATAGGTCCAGTTGTGAGGATTTTCGTTTTCTTTATATTGAGATTTAATCCATACTGCAGACTGTAGTCTTCAATCTTCATCAGTAAGTGCTTCAAGTCATCTTCACTTCCAGCAAGCAAAGTTGTGTCATCAACATGTCGCAGGTTGTTGATGATTCTTCCTCCAGTCCTGGTGCCACATTCTTCTTCATATAGTCCAGCTTCTCATATTATTTGCTCAGCATACAGATTGAACAAGTATAGTGAAAGGACACAACCCAGACACACTCTCTTCTGGATTTTAAACCATGCAGTGTCTCCTTGTTCTGTTCAAATGACAGCCTTCTGGTCTATGTCTATGTACAGTTTCCTCATGAGCACAATTTAAGTGTTCTGGAATTCCCATTCTTCTCAATGTTATCCACAATTTGTGATGATCCACACAATCAAATGCTTTGGCATAGTCAATAAAACACAAATAAACATCTTTCTGGTATTCTTTGCTTTGAGCCAAGATCTGCCTGACATCAGCAATGATATCTCTTATTTCACATCCTCTTCTGAATCCAGCTTGCATTTCTGGAAGTTCTCTGTCAATATACTGCTGCATCTGTTTTTTAATTATCTTCAGTAAAATTTTACTTGCGTGCGATATTAATGATATTGTTAGATAATTTCCACATTCTGTGGGATCACCTTTCTTTGGAATAGGTACAAGTATGGATCTCTTACAATCAGTTGGCCAGGTACCTGTCTTCCAAATCTCCTGGAATTGCTGAGTGAGTGCCTCCAACAGGGCATCCGTTTTTTGAAACAGCTCAATGGGCATTTCAACAATCCCTGGAGGCTTGTTCTTTGCCATTTCCTTCAGTGCAGCTTTGACTTCTTCCTTCAATACCATTGGTCCTTGATCATATGCCATCTCCTGAAATGAATGAAGATCTACCAGGTCTTTTTGGTACAATGACTCTGTGTATTCCTTCCATCTTCTTTTGATGCTTCCTATATCATTCAATATTTTCCCCATAGAATCTTTCAGTACTGCAACTTGAGGCTTAAATTTTTTCCTCTTGAAAGTTGAAGTTCTTTCAGCTTGAAAAATGCCGAGCATGCTGTTCCCTTTTGGTTTTCAGACTCCAGGTCTTTGCACATTTCATTATAGTAATTGGCTTTGTCTGCTTGAGCTGCTCTGTGAAATCTGTTCGGCTCTTTGATCTTGTCATTTTTTCCATTTGCTTTAGCTGTTCTCCGCTCAAGGGCAAGTTTCAGAGTCTCTTCTGATATCCATTTTGGTCTTCCTTTCTCATCTTTCTAATGACCCCTTGCTTTCTTCATGGATGATGTTTCTTGATGTCATCCCATAATTCTTTTGGTTTTCAGTCATTGGTGTTCAATGCATCAATTCTCTTCTTTAGATGGTCTCTAAATTCAGAAGGGATATAGTCAAGGTCGGGAGCTCTGGTAGCATAGTGGCTAAGACACTTGACTGCTAACCAGAAGTCTGGTGGTTCAAACCCACCAGCCACTCCTCGTAAGGAAGATGGGGCAATCTACTTCCGTAGTGATACTGCCTTGGAAACCCAAGGAGGGGTTGCTGTAAGTCGGGTCCAACTCGACGGCAAACAACAACAACAACAACATAGTCAAGATCATATTGTGGCTCTTGTGGACTTAATTGTCTTCAACTTCAAGTTGAACTTGCATATGAGTGGTTGATGGTCTGTTCCAAAATCAGCTCCTGGCCTTATTTTGGCTGAAGGTATTGAGTTTTTCCATCTCTTCTTGCCACAGATGTAGTCAGTCTGATTCCCGTGTACTCCATCTGGTGAAGTCCACATGTAGAGCTACCATTTGTGTTGTTGGAAAAAGGTATTTGCAATGAATAAGTCATTGGTCTTGGAAAATTCTATCATGCCATCTCCATTGTTATTTTTCTCACCAAGGCCAAATTTTCCAACTACCGGTGATTCTTCTTTGCTTCCAACTTTTGCATTCCAGTCACCAGGGATAATTAACACATCCTGATTGCATGTTCAGTCAGTTTCAGACTGCAGAAGTTGATAAAAATCTTCAATTTCCTCATCTTTGGCTTTGGTGGTTGGTGCATAAATTTGAATAATAATCATATTAACGGGTCTTCCTTGTAGGCGTATGGATATTATCCTATCACTGACAGCATTGTACTTCAGGACAGATCTTGAAACATCCTTTGTGATGATGAATGCCATGCCATTCCTCTTCAAATTGTCATTCCCGACATAGTAGATCATTTGGTTATCTGATTTAAAATGGCCAAAACTGGTCCATTTCATCTCACTAATGCCTAGGATATAAATCTTTATGTGTTCCATTTCATTTTTGACAACTTTCAATTTTCCTAAATTCATACTTTGTACATTCCATGTTCCAATTATTAATGAATGCTTGCAGCTGTTTCTCTTCAACTTGAGTCATGCCATATCAGCAAATGGAAGTCCCGAGAGCTTTACTTTATCCATCATTAAAGTTGGTTCTACTCTGAAGAGGTAGCTCTTTCCCAGTTGTGTTTTGAGAGCTTTCCAACGTAAGGTGCTCATCTTCTTGCACAGTATTGGACAATATTTCTGGTCTATTCATAAAGTTGCCTAGTGATGTACCAGACAGTGTTTCTCTGCTATTCATAAGATTTTCCCTGGCCAATTCTTTGAGAAGTGGATGGCCTCTTCCTTCTTTCTTATCTGTCTGAGTCTGTAAGCTGCATTGAAGCCTGTGCAGCATATGCAACCTTGCCAGCATTTGAAACACTGGTGGCACAGCCTCAAGCCTCATAGCAACACACAAGCCACCATAGTAGGACAAACTGACAGACAAGTTTTTCTCCTTTAGCTCCTTACATGGATCCTGTGGCTCTTCCCTGTTTCCTGCTTCTTGGGGTGAGGCCTGTCTCCCTCCCCTTACCTGGATCGCTGGGCCTCTTATTTCCCTATCTAGTGTGTTTTCAAATGTAAGATGAGTAATCATGTTTTATGATTTTTAATAATTTTATAATTTTTAATAATTACTCCCTCAATATTATATTTGAGTGATGAATCTGTTTTTTCCCCATGTGGTTGTAGCTTATTCATTTTCAAAGTAGTGTAATGTTCTCTTGTCTGATATTACTTTGCCTGCCTGTTCTGTACTTCTTTCTTTCCATTCTTGTCTCCTTTTAAACTTATCAAATATTTTGCATAATTTCATTTTCCCCCTTCACTAGTTTGGAACTTATATGCTCCATTTTTATTCTTTCACTGGTTATGCAATAAATGATAACAATCAATCTTAATTTACCACAGACTAAAGTTTATAACAGGAGCTCTGGTAGCATAGTGCCTAAGGCATTTGACTGCTAACCAGAATGCTGGCAATTCAAACACACCAGCCATTCCTTGGAAGGAAGGTTGGGTAATCTACTTCCATAGTGATACTGCCTCAGAAACCCAAGGACGGGTCGCTATGAATCGTGTCCAACTCAAGAGCACATAACAACAATAATAAAGTTTATAACTACCTTTCTCTCCTCCTAAATCATGCAAGGACTTTACAGTCCTTTAACTCTGTTTACCTCCCTTCTGATTTATGTATTATTGTTGCTGTGGATTTTAAATCTATCAATTTTTGAATTTTGTAAGTCATTGTTATTATTATTCAATATGTCAACATTTATTTAGACTTACATGTTTACCACTTTCTGTGCTTTCATTCTTTCTCGGATCTTGGATTCTTCATTTGAGATTTCTTTTCTCTTGCCTGAAGTACATCCTTTATAATTTTCTTGAGTGAGAGGTCTGCTAATGATATACTTTCTGTTTTAGTTTTTCTGAAAAATGCTTTATTTCATTCTCGTTCTTGAATGATATTTTTGATGGCTATAGAATTCTTGCGTGGCAGTTATATTCTTTCTGAATATTTAAGATACCATTCTATTTATTATATTTTGGCTTCCATTGCTGCTGTTGAGAAGTTTATTTGTTGTTCTTTATAAGGAAATCTTTTTCTCTTGAAACATGGCTGCTTTTGATTTCAATTTTGGCTTTCATGTTTTATAGTTTCCCTATGATATGAGTCAGGGCCAACTCGATGGCACACAACAACAACAACAACAACAATGATATGATATGTGTGCATT
Source organism: Orycteropus afer afer (assembly GCF_000298275.1). NCBI lineage: Eukaryota > Metazoa > Chordata > Mammalia > Tubulidentata > Orycteropodidae > Orycteropus > Orycteropus afer. Next base: position 79,931 of record NW_006922041.1, read on the forward strand.
TATTTTTATTTATCTTGTTGGCCTTCTTGAATCTGTAGATTGATGTCTTACCACTTCTGCAAAATTTTCAACAAATTCTCTTATTTTTTTTCAAATATTGCCTCTGCTTCATTCTCTTTCCTTTCCTTCTAGAACTCTGATCACATGTATGCAAACCTTTTCAGATACCACTCTACTAGATGAGTATTTCTCCCATAAATTCCATTATTCTTCCTCTCTGTTTTACATTATGAATAGTTTATTTTGACAAATTTGATAATTCAGCTGTGCAAAATCTACTTTTAAATCAATCATTAATATTAGTAGTAGTCCAAACCAAAACCAAACACTGCCATCGAGTTGGATCTGACTCATAACGGCCCCTCCTTGGGTTTCCGAGACAGTATCGCTACAGAAGTAGATTGCCCTACCTTCCTTCTGAGGAGTGGCTGGTGGGTTTGAGCCTCCAGCCCTTTGGTTAGCAGTCAAATGCCTTAGGCACTATGCCACCAGAGCTCCCAAATAATAGTCAGTATGTGTGTGTGTGTGTGTGTGTGTATGGGAGCTCTGGTAGCATGGTGCTAATCTGAGAAGTTGGTTTATATAAGAAGAATGTGGCATCAGGATTGGAGGAAAACTCATTAACGACCTGTGATATGCAACCTTGTTTGCTGAAAGTGAAGATGACTTGAAGCACTTTCTGATGAAGATCAAAGAATACAGCCTTCAATATGAATTATACCTTAACATAAGGAAAAGAAAAATCCTCACAACTGGACCAATAAGCAACATCATGATAAATGGAAAAATATTGAAGTTGTCAAGGATTTCATTTTACTTGGATCCACAATCAATGCCCATGGAAGCAGCAGTCCAGAAATCACATAACATATTGCACTGGGCAAATCTGTTGCAAAAGACCTCTTTAAAGCTTTAAAGAGCAAAGGGATGTCATTTTGAAGACTAAAATATGCTTGACCCAAGCCCTGGTATTTTAAATCACCTCATATACATGTGAAAGCTGGACTACGAATTAGAAAGACCACAGAATATTTGATGGCTTTGAATTGTGGAGTTGGTGAAGAATATTAAATACACCATGGATTGCCAGAAGAATAAACAAATCTGTGTTGGAAGAAGTACAGCCAGACAGCTTCTCAGTTGCTCAAAGCAGATTCCACCATGGAGTTGATGACCAGTCTCATCATGGGGAATCACTACATACAGCTATCCAGATACTCAAAACCAGGCTGAGCCAAGTTGACACACAACCTTAACTTCCATCTTTATGGAAGCAAACTGCCTCATTTTCTTTGGCGGAGTTGCCAGTGGGTTTGAACCACCAACCTTTTGGCTAACAGCCAAATGCCTTTCCCACTGGACCACTAGAGCTCCTAATGAGATATTAGAAGGAGAAGATTAGGCAGCAAAGCAAGGATGGGGGAAAGACAGACACACAACAGGGGACCTCCAAGGAACACCAAGAAGAACATGAGTAGCTGAGACAAGGGCCTTCCCCAGAGCATGTCCCAAATTCAGACTTCTAGATACCTAGACTGTGAGAGAATAAATTTGTATGTGAAAGCTGCCCATCCCATAGTCACAGGGAACATCAAGCTCAATTGGCATAACATACTACACAAAACATTGTTTCACCTCCTACTTTGGTGAGTAGTGACAGGGATCTTAAAAGCTTTAGAGCAGCCACGATGGATCTTGCCTCTCCAGAGCAAAGAAGAATGAAGAAGAAAACCAAAGATTCATGGAAAGAATTAGTCCTAGCAACTGGTACACCATGTGATCTGCAGCCTATACAACTATGAGACCAGAAGAACTAGATGGTGCCTGGCTACTACTGTCAACCACTTGGAGGGGGATCTATTTTGGATATCCTGGATAGAGAGGGAGAACAATGTGGAACGAAACTCAAAATCATTTGGGAAAAAAAAGAGGGGGGACCAGGTTTGCTGGTCTGATAGAGCCTGGTGGAACCACTGAGACTGACCCCTAGCTGCTCTTCAGGTCTGGAATGTGGCTTCCAGCCAAATAAAAGACAGGCATAGGAGTTGAATATTTACCTGAGGTAGATACACTCCTTGGGGAGAACAATCATGGGAGAAATAAGGGCTGTTTACACACAGGCAGACAGCTCAGGGAGCACAGGTGCATGGAGGGATGGACACAGGGGAGAGGTGACTGTTGGGAGAAAGTGGGAGGGGAGCTGTTGCGTTGTGGTGAATTGTGGTCAATGTCATGAGACAAAGTGTATATGAACTGCTGTATGGAAAGTGAATTTGCTCTGTAAAATTTCACCCAAATCACAATTAAAAAAAAAAAAAAATTACAGCCAGAATGTTCCTTAGAAGTGAGAATGGCTAGACTTTGTCTCTCACACTTTGGTCATGTTATCAGAAGGGACCAGTCATTGGAGAAGGATATGATTCTTGGTAAAGTAGAGGATAAGCAAAAAAGGGGACAACCATCAGCAAGATGCATTGACACAGTGGCTGCAACGAATGGGCTTAAGCATAGCAGCAATTGCGAGGATGGCAAGATGGTACAGGACTGGGCAGTATTTCATTCTGTTGTGTCTAGGATTGCTATGAGTCAGAAGTAGCTCAAGAACACTTAACAACAACAACAACAACTTGACAACAGAATCTCTTATTAGACCTACATCTTGGGAGTGTGAGCTTTGATTTCTGGACCTTTCACCCATCAAGTCTGCCAAAAGCAAAGTGCATACTGGGCAGGATGCCAGCCTCCTCATGGAAACAGAGACTTTGGCTCATCTTGCCTCTCTAGAATCTACCACCAATAAGGTTTAGGTCTTTATTATCTTGTCAGCTCTTCTATGCTTTTAAAGAGTCCTTTCTGCTCTGTAGAAGGAAGATGAGTGATCTATTTCCATAAAGATTTACAGCCTTGGAAACCCAATGGGGGGGTCTCTATGAGTTGGATACAACAGGATGGCAGTGAATTTGTTTCTCTCTCTCTCTCTTTTTTTTTTTTTTTTGGTTTTCCCTTCCCTCAATATTTCTGTGGTTTTCAGTGGGAGAACCCACTGCCATCAAGTTGATTCTGACTCATAGTGACTCTGTAGGAAATAGTAGATCTGCCTCATTGGGTTTACAAGGCTGTACATCTTTATAGAAGCAGATTGCCTCATTTTTCTCCTTCAGAGTGGCGAGTGGCTGTGGGTTTGAACCACCAATTTTCTTTAGCAGCTGAATGCTTTAACCACTATACCACCAAGGTTCTTTTGGTGGGAGAGATGACCAAATAACCCAGCCCCGGTTGTGGAAGAAGAATGTCGTTAGCTAACATTTTCAATTGCTTTGGTGGGGGCAATGAAAACTGATAGCTATTACAGTTCATGTTAGCTTTCTACACAGAAGAAAAGGGCTCTTCCCTTGCTTCAAGCACTGTACAAAATGGAAACGCATTTTTCATAGTGGTTTGGATAGCTGACTCCTTGCCCAAGAGTGCCAGAAAGGACAACTATTGGAGTACCTGGTCTAGAGGTGCATTAGCTGGACATGTAATGCTGATAAGTGAGTGAAGAGAATAGGCTCCATCTTTTTAAAGTAGCACGATGTAATGCTTTGAGAAAGTAGACTGAATGACCAATCAGGATACAGTCTTTAGTCTCATTACCCATATAACATACAATTGAGGCCTGATTACATTTTATGGGGCATTTTGAAAGGTTACAAAAATCTAATGGCTAAGAGAGTCATAAGGAGGTGTGGTGGTGCAGTGCCTAAGGCATTTGACTGCTAACTAGAAGGTTGGTGGTTCAAATTCACCAGCTGCTCTGTTGAAGGAAGATGGGGCAATCTACTTCTGTAAAGATTTACTGCCTCAGAAACCCAATAGGGGTCACTATGAGTCAGAATTGACTCAATAGCAGTGAGGTTTTTTTTTTGGTAGTGGGTCATAACAGTCATAGAGAGCAGTGTTCCTTTTGGGAAACATGTTGGGCTAGTTTTCAAAAAACATAATCAAATTTGTGAAATATTTCAAACACACAGACAATAAACTTCATACATCCAACATACAGCTTTACCAATTTTAACCTTATGCCATATTTGCCTCAGATTTTTCTTAAAAGAATAAATCTTAGGGATATAATTGAAGCACTTGTTTATCCCTCACAAATATCCCCGATAACACAAACATAAATTTAGTGTTTATCACAAAGGAATATTATATGACATTAAAGAATAACAATGAAATCTGTGAGACACCTCATAACATGGATGAACCTAGAGGACATGCTGAGTGAAATTAGTCAATCACAAAAGGGCAAATATTGTATGAAATCACTATTGTAAAAAGTCAAGAAAAAGTTTACACATAGAAAGAACCATTCTTTGAAGGTAACCAGAGGTGAGAAGGAAAGGGAGGGTAAATCACTAAATAGAGGACTGACACACATTAACTTGGGAGAAGGGAAAGGTAATACATAATAAGGGGGAGGTCAGCACAAAATGATCAAGGCAGTGGAGGACACAGTTAAGAACACAAGAGTTAAAGGCAACAAAGGTGAATAGTATTACATAACACAATCCTGCAATAACCATAGTGTCAGTACTCTATGAGTGGATACATAGATAGACACTCAAGCTGAACAGAAGTGAGAAGACAAATGGGACTATACCCATGAACATATATAGGGGTTCTTGTCACCTAGTGCCGCTCTGACAAGAATATACCACAAATGGAATGGCCTTAACAAACAGGAGTTTATTCTCTAACAGTTTGGAGGCTTTATGTCCAAGTTCAAAGTGCCAGGCTCTAGGGGCTGGGTAAAATCCCCTCAACCTGGGGTCCAGCTCTGCCTCCTGCTGCCGGCCCATTGGAGCTAGAGGCGTTTCTTCACTCAGACAGCTGCTAGCTGCTGAGGCTGAGAAGCCCAAGGTTGACAAGTGAAAATGCATAGTCCTGATGTTATCAAACCACATGGCAGGCCATTAATTCAAGTTCATTGTAAGTCTCAAGGTCAGCAGAGCATGGCAGGCTGTTGAACAATGACATGGCTACATGCAGGGTCCAAGCATGCCATATGCTAGAGACCATTCCCAAGGCTTCTCCTTATATACAGGAAGCAGACCACATCCCTAAGGCAGCTACTCAGCTGCTTGTGGTAGATCCCACCATGGAGTTGTTTGCCAGTCTCATCATGGGGAATACTACCACCAGCTGCCCCGCCACTCAACCAGGCCCAGCCAAGGTGACACACAAACATAACTACCACAATAGGTTTGACAGAGGATTTCTTTACCTGTGTTTTCATATGTGCAGCAAATATATCTATGAATGTAGTAGAACATACAAGGGGCAAAGTTATAAAAACTTCTTAGTCATAACCAAGCACCGTAAGGGGATGAGTCATGGCTTGGGGGCTCAAGACTACAGCCTCAGGGGACACTAGGGTCAAGTGACATAACATAGTCCACAAAAGATAATTTTCTCCCCCCCCTCTGGTGACAAAAAAACAAGATAATTGTTTTATATCCTACTTTGGTGAGTAGTGACTAGGTCTTAAAAAGCTTGTGAGCAGCCATCTAAGGTACAACTATTGGTCTTTTCCCTTCTGGACCAAAGAAGAGTGAGAAGAAAATCAAAGACTGCAGGAAACAATTAATACAAAGAACTAATGGAGCATGTGAACTCCTCCCTCCAATAGAACTAGATGGTGCCTGGCTACAACTGCTGACCTCTCTGAAAGGGATCATAATAGGAGGTCCTGGATAGAGCAGGAGAACAATGTGGAACAAAACTCAAAATCATAAAAAAGATCAGGCTTACTGGTCTGATGAAGACTGGCAGAACCCCTGAGACCATGACTTCTTTAAGGTAGGAACTGAATTCAACCCCCATGGGTCAACTTTCAGCCAAATGATAGGCCTAGGATGTAAACCATAATACCAGGAAGGTATGCATTCATGGGAACAAAAAAAACATAAAAGATCAAAGGGGCAGCATTTTTGTTAGCATCTCTGGGCAACAAAGCTAAATAGCCAGGAAGGGATATAATGAAAGGAAATGGTAACCACAGGTAGGATGTCGGAAGAGTGCTGTTACATTGTGGGGACTGCAGTGAATGTCACAAAGCAAAATGTATATGAATTGTTGAATGGAAAGTGAATTTGTTTTGTAAACTTTTACTTAAATCACAATAAAAAAATTCAATGTTTATCACTTATGAATATTTTATAATACATATCTATATGTGCTTTCTTTATCATGTATATCTTTCTGAAGCTTTGTTCACTAAACATTGTTTTGTAGTTTTATTTATGCTGAAAGATACAACTCTGTTGTTGTTGTTATGTGCTGTCGAGTCGGACCCGACTCATAGCGACCCCTCCTTGGGTTTCTGAGGCAGTATCACTA
>NW_006922041.1:86411-89719 GCF_000298275.1 Orycteropus afer afer
GTTTCTAAAGCAGTATCATTATGGAAGTAGATTGCCCCATCTTCCTTCCGAGGAGTGGCTGGTAGGTTTGAACCACCAGCCTTCTGGTTAGCAGTCAAGTGCCTTAGGCACTACACTACCAGAGCTCCTAGATACAACTCTAGTTTATTCATTTTAGCTATTCTGTTGTAACAACATGTCACAATTTATTTATTTTCCTGCTAATGAGTATTTAGGCTGTTTCCTTTTTTTTTTTTTTTTGGCATTGAGAACAATGTTGTAATGAACATTCTTGGATATATGTGTAAGAGAATTTTTATAGTGTGTACTTAGAAATGGAATTGTGTCATAGAGTATGAGTGCTTTAGACTTTTCAAGCTTATTTGAAACTTCTCTCCAAATTGGTGGTATAGTCTACTAGTAGCATATGAAAATTGCTTGGTCATGGTTATGGATTGCATTGTTTCCCTCAAAAGATATGTTGAAGTCCTCACCCTTGTATCTGAAAATGTGGCCTTGTTTGGGGAAATAGATTTTTTGTTTTTCCTTTGCAGATAGTTAAGTTAATGATGTCATACCAGAATAGAGTGGATCCTAATCTTGTCTGAGTGCTATCTTACATATAAAAGAGTCACCTACAGTGGGAAGACAGCACAGGACCATCCCTCTACAAGCCAAGAAATGCCATCAAATGCCTGGGGTTATCAGAAACTGACAGAGCCAAGGAAGGATCTTGCTCTAGAGATGACAGAGAGAGTATATACCCGTACTGAAGTCTTGAATTTATACTTCTAGCTTCCCGAACAGTGAGAAAATAAACCTCTGGTCTTTAAAACTACATACTTTGTGGGATTTCTGTATGGCAGACCTAGGAAACTGAGATTTTTGTTGTTACTGGGTACCATCAAGTTGATCCTGGCTCATAATCACTCCATGCTTCATTGGGAGCTCAGATAGCATAGTGCCTAAGGCACTAAGACTGCTAACCAGAAGGCTGGCAGTTCAAACCCACCAGCTACTCCTTGGAAGGAAGGTTGGGCAATCTACTTCCGTAGTGATACTGCCTCGGAAACCCAAGGAGGGGTCAATATGAGTGGGGTCCGACTCGACAGTATATAACAACAACAACAACAACCATGCTTCATTGACTTTAACATGCCGTTGTGTTGATTTACCAGCCAATATCTTATTTAGAATTGTTTACATCTATCTTCATTAGTGAGATTGGTCTATAATTTTCTGATGTTTCTTTTTCTCTGAAACACCCCAGAAATTTTTATGAACAACATCTATTTTACAACTGATTATATGATTGTCTCAAATATGTTCGTTTTATCATCCTTGCTAGGTGATAAGCAGGTTGAGGTCAGGAATTTTATCTCTTATGCTACTTGCCTCCCTATGCAGGTAGGATACAGATAGGGGCTCAGTATGTATATATTGGGTGGATCAATAATATGGAGTGAAACATCTCAGAAATATGAATAGAGTCAATGAACAGGAACCTGCTTGTTAAGCCAAAGAGGTCCTGTACCCCTTACCCAGGTCTTCATTTCCATTGCCTGGTACAAAAGAATTGTAGCAAGGGCGATGGTATTGATGGGTGTTCCAAATGTGAAGACATCAATATCAGAGTCCTTGTAAGTCTGCACAGAAAAACAAATAGGCACTGTCAGCTGTGTCCATGGAGGAACAAGTCTTTGATAGATGATTATAGAGCATCAATGAAGTTAGGTTTCAAGGGAAGGGAAGGGACAGGGAGGGAAGAAGATCCTCTTTTATGTGGAAATGACTCAAGGAAGAGACCAAGGTGAGGAGTCAGTTGACAGGACTAAATTTTTAGTAACATGGTTGCCAGAGGAAGCCACAGATGGGTACTCCAAAAATATTGTGGAATAAATGACACAAGAGTTTACTGAACACGAGGTACTGTGCCAACTGGAGTAAACGTCTATATTCACCTCCAAGGAGTTTATAGTATATTGGTCAGGGGAGGTGTGGTACAACTAAGGGGATCAGGGCTACAATAGAGGCAAGAATAAGGCATGCTGGGAGCACAGAAGAAGGCTATCTCAGCTGAGACTAGAAAAAAATGTATAAATCAATTGAAGAGGGAGGGGAAGGAAATTCCAAACAACTGAAGGTGAGTGTGGTTGGTTTGTAGAACTCCAAAGTGTCTTGTATGGTAGGTCTGGGGCAAAAGTGCAGGGACAAAAGAGGAAGCAGGAAAGGTAAAAGAAGAAGCCTATTAAGGGTATTGTAAATCAGGAAGTTAGAATGCAGCACAGCATGTTTGCCTCTATCCACCCCAATTTTGTTGCTAATTGAAAGAGAATATGTGTCCAGAGGCTGGTACCTCCCCATTCTGCACCCCGCCCCCAGGAATATAGATATTCTTTCACTATCTAAATTGTTGCTATTCAAACTGGGAACCAAATTGAGATGGTGCTAGATTCTTATTATTTATTTCAGTATTCTTTCTATCAGAACTTGTCTCCTGAACTATTGCTACTTTGATTTTGGAAGCACCAATCAATATATACATCAAGGTTTGTAAACTCAGATACCTTCAGTGGTTGGTCAAGAAGCAAATACTCAATAAGTGAAGGACGAATGTAAGACAAAGGAATGACTGGGACTTTGGCAAACTGAAGAGCATGTGCCGCAAAAAGTAGAGGTGTGAGTCAACTCCAGTTTATTGCCATGAAGGAAGAACAACCCAGTGTTACAATATCTTCCAGTTTTTAAAAGCATCCAGAAATTAAGGAATCTGGGTAAAATGTTCTGGTTTATCCAGATATGGCCCACAGGCCACCTGTTTGGATGCTCTGTTCAGAAAAACGTTACAAACCCAGAATTGCATATAAATGGGACAAGTTCCACCCTGTGATTTTTATGGTTAGTATGGGTCTACATGACTTACCAGGTAAGGGATAAAGAAGCAGACTAGGCTCTGGTAGAATGCATCCATCATGGAAATCCAGAAAGTAGACAGACTGTAGCACTACAAGGAAAAACATGCCAGCAGTTACCACCAACAGAGCAAGCCCCCATTTTTGCAAGCAACTTCCCAGTGCATGTCAGGGGGAAGACAATATGGCATGTACAATGACTCTTATTTTAGAGGAAATGAAGTGGAATGATTAAGAACAGACCCCAGTTTAAGCCTTAGCTCCACCACTGTGTGATCTTGTAAAAATCACTACACTGGGTGGTTCTGGCAAGATGGCAGACTAGGCAGAAGGATTGCACAGACCCTCTTCAACAAAGAAAAGGGAAACCAATTAACACAGACACAGAAGATAATCTTGGACCCCTGAGCCTTGAAG
>NW_006922041.1:97334-103420 GCF_000298275.1 Orycteropus afer afer
TCACCCAAATCCTAATAAAAAAAAAAAAAAATCACTACACTGCTTTGAGAATTGGTTTCCTCATCCCTAAAATATGGATCAAAATAATATTATCTATTCCCCTGGGCTCCAAGAGGATGAAGAATAATTGTGCCTTCATACCAATAATTACTCAGCTATTAATTGTTATCATTTATCAGCACTATTGTGAGCACTACTATGAACTTAGTAAGTTTAGATAGTCAATAATTTTTAAATGGCATCTGCAAAGAAGCTCTCAGTTACAGGCCAAGACCACAGGTTCCTAAGAGACAGAGCCCAAATGCTTCAGAGACAAGCCTTCTCATTTTATGTTTCCTTCTCTGTGCCTTTCTGGGCAAAGCGAAGCCATTTATAGTTTATGTTTTGCTATGTTAACTTCTTTTCAATGTTAGATACTCAAGGAATACATTATGCAGCGAGTACACCCATGAGAGGGGTAACATTCAAAGTGCTCAAGATGTGTATGTGTTGCTGTACCCTTTCTTTGCCTGAAATGTTTGGGTTGCTGTATTGCTCTTTCTTACACATCTTTGAACTAGTACTAGACTTGATCCTTTGTTGGCTGTCACCAGCTCTCAAACACCAAATCTTGCTTTGTCCTTTCCCCAAGTTCAAAGACATCTTTGGTCCCTATTCCTGGTGCTCTTCATCTGAGGCAGTCTGGCCCCCTTTTCATCTCCTCCACTCAGCCCCTTTGCCTGTGCCTGTGCTCATCTGGCCACCTGTAGTGCCCGCTGTCTGAGTTCTCCAAATTTTAATGTGTCCTCTGTGCCTTCTAGAAAGCCACCCCCAAGGTTTCACAGGCTGTTTTTATCAGTGAGCTCATAGAACCAAGTTTTACTTACTTGATAGGAGTAAATTCTAGGCCATGTGGAAATCTTGATTTCTAAGTTTTACCTTCCCGTACATGAAGTAGAAACACTTGTTTGTGTATGCCTTAACTAAGTAAGAGTTCTAGGGTGGCACAGATAGTTAACATGGTTGACTGCTAACTGAAAGTTTGGAAGATCAAGTCTACCCAGAGGCACCATGGAAGAAAGATCTGGTGATCTACTTCTGAAAAATCAGCCATTGAAAATCCCATAGACCACCGTTCTACTCTGACACACAATGGTTGCCATGAAAAAGAATTTACTTTATGGCACCTGGTTTGGTTAATAATTACAAGGAAAAATACCCACTGGTCAGTTCCAGTATCCTCAACAGTAAATGAGAGGTCAGGAAGGGGAAGAGAAGTTACTCAAGGTCACATGGGAGCTAAGCTACAGAGTGGTATCTCCTAACCCCTAGCCCAAGGCTCTTTCTCTTCCAGGGAGGAGCGTAGGTCAGGGAGATGTCACTGCCCTTATCCTGAACTCCTTACCTCAGAGTTTTGGCCGCTCTTGTATAGCTCAGGCAATGCCAGGAGCGTCTCTGAAGAGATGTCTTTATCGAGGACTCCAAAGAGGAGAGGAGGCAAGGAGGTGAAGAAGAGATTGAAGAATATCATTTGCCAGTAATCGATCATGGTGGAGCCAGAGAAACCACAGAAGAACTGATACCAGAAGAGCAGGTTGACGTAGCACTGCAGGCAGAGGGCAGTCGGTCATTGATCGCTGCTTAGAAGCTTAGAAAAATCACCTACACTGGGAGCATCAGTTTCCTCATCCGTAACATGCAAGGTTGTGTATGGTTTACCTGCTATTACTGCTACTACTACTACCACCAATATTCTTCAGGACCTGTAGGGGACTCTACCAACTTGGTAAGGAAAATATGTTATGATGACTAAGAGTATAGGCTTTGGAAGCAAAGAGGCCTAGTTTTAAATCCCCAGTTCTGTCACATAGTAGCATGGTGAACTTAGGCAAATTGCTAAGCCTTTCTGAACATCATTTTGTCATCTGTTAGATGGGAATAATAGTACCTAGACCATGGCATGTGATAACTAAATGGTAGTACTTATTACTGGTAGTATAGCAATAGAAAGGGATGTCACTGAGGAAGACTGAACTGTGATTACAAAACCTGGTGAGAAGAGGACTGCATGAGAAGATTTACCTCACAATACTTTCCTAATGGCCACGTAACTCAGGAAGGAAACAATTGAATCTCCCACCTAAATATTGTTTTATGCTTTCTAATGTTCCTTTTAGGAGCTCTGTAGTATAGTGCCTAAGGCACTTGACTGTTAGCCAGAAGGCTGGAGGTTCAAACCCACCAGCCACTCCTTGGAAGGAAGATGAGGCAATCTACTTCCATAGTGATACTGCTTCGGAAACCCAAGGAGGGGTCGCTATGAATTGGGTCCGACTCGACGGCACATAACAAAAGCAACAACAATGTTCCTTTTACCCACTAGCCTTGGAAGAAAGATGGGGCACTCTGCTTCTGTAAAGATTTACAATCTTGGAAACCCAATGGACATCACTATGAGTCAGAAAAGACTTGAAGGCAGTGAGTTTGTTTTTTTGCTTTTTATCTACTCAAGGTCTCCCCACCTGTGAGATAGTCTGTTCACTATTATTGTCCCTAACATATTGTGGTGTGGTTTGGTGTCTTGTCCATCAGGGTCAGTTGGGCAGCTGGTGCTGGAGTTAGGACCTGAACTTCTTAGTTTTCTGTAGCTGAGGCACACAGAGGTAAAGGGTCTTGTAAGAAATCTTTCAGCAGGTTTATACTCATTGTAGAATTTCAGTTCCTAATGGCTGGTCCAGTGTTATTTTGAACAGGCTCTCTGTTTGTTATAATTATTATTCATATTATGTTGTTTCCAATATTCTTCCAAGTCACTGCTTCTTTCTGATTGATTAAGTTAAGGGTCTTCTGGTTCCCATATGTGCATTGTATCTTGACTGTTCTCTATGGGGATGCTTGACAGGAAATGTTTTCTTAAAATGTCTTTTCCCCTATACTAGTGCTTGTTGGGAGCTCTGCTTGTTGATTTTTTTTTTTTTTTTTTTACTATTAGAAACAGTGCTTTGATAAACATTCTTGTACTTTTTTTTGGTTTTTAGTGCTTGTTAAAGGAGCTCTGCTGGTGTAGTGCCTAAGGCATTTGACTGCTACCAGAAGGTTGGTAGTTCAAACCCAAAAGATTATTTACTGCCTCGGTATCCCAAAGGGGGTGGCTATGACCCAGAATTGGCTTGATGGCACTGAGTTTGGTTTCTTTTGAGGACCTGTTAAACTTTAATACTCGTGTGAATCACCTGAGTATCTTGTTAAAAAAAAATGCAGATTCTGACTTAGGCCTGGGGTAGAGCCTGAGAATTTGCATTACAAACCACAAAGCTGGCAGTTCAAACCCACCAGGCACTCCTCAGAAGGGAGGTGGGGCAATCTACTTCTGTAGTGATACCATCTTGGAAACCCAAGAAGAGGTGGCTGTGAGTCAGATCTGACTCAACAGCAGTGGGTGGAACAAGCTTCCAGGTGATGCCAATACTACTCGTTTGAGAACCACGTTTTGAATAGCAGGATTTATTTAGATCTGGAACTGACGAACTATGGCCTACTGACTAAATGCAGCTGTAAATAAAGTTTTGTTGAAATATAGCCACTCTGGTTTGTTTACATATTGTCTATGGCTGCACACTACAATAGGAGCTCTGGTGGTGTAGTGCCCAAGGCATTTGACTGCTAACCAGAAGGCTGGAGGTTCAAACCCACCAGCCGCTTCTCTGAAGGAAAACTGGGCAGTTTATTTCCATAGAGATACCGCTTCCAAAACCCAAGGAGGGGTCTCTGTGACAGGATTGAGTAGTTGCAACACAGGCTGTATGGCCCTCAAAGTCTAAAATATTTATTATCTGCCCCTTTACGGCACATAACAACAACAACAACTCTGCAGAATATGTATGCTGAGCAAATAATCTGAGAAGCTGGACTATATGAAGAAGAACATGGCATCAGAATTGGTGTAAGGCTCACTAACAACCTGAGATATGCAGACGACACAACTTTGCTTGCTGAAAGTGAGGATGAGTTGGAGAACTTACTGATGAAAACTGAAGACTGCAGTCTGTAGTATGGATTACACCTCAATATAAAGAAAAAAAAATCCTCACAACTGGACCAATAAGCAGCATCACAATAGATGGAGAAAAGATTGAAGTTGTCAAAGATTTCGTATTGCTTGGTTCTACAATCAACACCAAAGGAAGCAGCAGTCAAGATATAAAAAGATGTATTGTGTTGGGCAAATCTGTTGCAAAGACCTCTTTCAAGTGCTGAAGAGCAAAGATGTCCCTTTGAAGACTAAGATGTGCCTGACCCAAGCTATGGTGTTTTCAGTTGCCTCATATGCATGTGAGAACTGGACCAAAGAAGAATTGATGCTTTTGAGTTGTGGTGCTGGTGAAGAATGCTGAAAGTACTGTGGACTGCTAAAAGAATTAACAAATCTGTCCTGGAAGAAGTGCAGCCGGAATGCTCCTTGGAAGAAAGAATGGCCAGACTTTGTCTCACCTACTTTAGTCATGTTGTCAGAAGGGACCAATCTCTGGAGAAGGATGTCATGCTTGGTAAAGTGTAGGGTCAATGAAAGAGGGGGAAGTCCTCAACAAGATAGATTGATAAGGTGGCTGCAGCAATGGGCTTGGGTATAGTAGGGATTGTGAAGTTGGCCCGGGACTGGGCAGTGTTTTGTTCTGCTGTACATAGGGTTGTTATGAGTCAGAGACAACTTGACAGCACCTAACAACACAAAAAGTTTGCTGAGTACTGATTTTGACTGTAAGGTTCATGAGGGTAGGGATCACATCTATCTTGATCCCTGCTGTAATTCAGCCTCACTGCCAATGAGCTGATTCTGACTTATAGCAACTCCGATTGGGTTTCCAAGGTTATAAATCTTTATGGAAGCAGATCACCCCATCTTTCTTCCACAAAGTAGCTGGTGGGTTCACATCTGTGACATTTTGGTTAGCAGCCAAATGCTGTAACCATTACACCACCAGAGCTCCTTTAGTATTCTTCCATGCCTGGATGGAGCAAATGGATTGTGCTCAACTGCTAATGGAAAGGTTGAGGGTTTGAGCCCACCCAGCGATGCTATGCAAGAAAGGACTGGTGATCTGCTTTCACAAGATTACAGCCAAAATATCCCTGTGGAACTCAATTCTATTCTGTAACACATGGTATCTCCATGAGTTGGTATCTACTTGACAATAACATGTTTGTTTTTTAGTTAATTACTATTCTTTCTGACACATAGCAGATATTCAAACATTATTTGAATAAATGAGATCAATCTTAATCATTCTATTGCTTTAATACTCATCTTAGAGTTTTAACATTAAAAGAGCATTTGCTTTCTCCTGAGGCAGAGGTAGGATCTTTCTTGTTTTCCACTCATCCTGTCTGACTCAATCTCCTTGCAATCTTCAATTATGTTTTTTGAAGATCACAAAAAATAACTTACTGATAGTAATATTTAGCCTTCACCTATAGGATATTGTATTTATTTGTTTTGGGCATTGTTTTAAGGATCCCTGGTGTACAGCGGTTAAGTGCTTGGCTGCTATTGGAAAGGTGGTGGTTTGAATCCACCAGCTGCTCTGCTGGAGAAAGATGTGGCAGTCTGCTTCCATGAAGAGTACAGCCTTGAAAACGCTATGGTCCAGTTCTCCTCTGTCCCAGAGGATCGCCAACTTGATGCCAGTGAGGTAGGTTCTGTCTAGCTGTAGTCTTTACACCTCAGAGGGTGTATGCAATGATGGTATGGCTGAGATCAGATGCCTGTTCTTTCTCTCCAGAAGCTATAGTGCAGTAATTAATTCATTGTTCAAATTTCAGAGCAGGGAGGTCTTTAATCCCCTCTGAAATTGGTTTCGGATGTGGAAGTCATAGTTCTCCACCCTCTAATTGCAATGGGGAGATAATGCTGCATCAGTATCACAATTTTGAGCACAGCATTGGGCTGGAAATAAATATCATTTAAGCTTTGAAAGCATGGCTGGCTGGAAACGTTTCCTTTTCTATTTCACAAAATTAATACAGAGAAGAGATTGTGGTTATTCAAAAGAATGATTCCTTTGGAGGCAAAAAAAAAAAAAAAAAAAAAAAAAAAACCCCACAAAACT
>NW_006922041.1:103520-109794 GCF_000298275.1 Orycteropus afer afer
AAAAAAAAAAAAAAAATCAACAGGGGCATTTGAATTCTAAGTAAACAATCTTTTATACTCCAAATGGGGTTCAAATGAAATGGAGTGACTTGTTTGCATAGACTTGCTGAAATAATATTACCATCTCGTTTATCCAATTGACATTATTTTTTTGTCATGCTGTTTATTTACATATACATTGAACTTTGCACAGAAAGGCTCACTTCTGAGTGAGGGGGACTGTGACAGGCCTGAAAGCAGGATTAGGGGAACGGAGCAAGACAAAAAATGCAATTTTGGAGTCACTAATGTGTTTCTCTTCCATCACTCTTTTTTAATCCTCTCCATTTCCTTATGCAAACAGGAAGCAGATTGTATTTGGAGGCTCTTGGGGATTATCAAAGGTCCTTGAAATAGATAGTGAAAACCTTGGTATTTGCTCCCATCTCGAAAACAGCAATGTTCTGACTTGTTCCTATATCCGTTGTTAATCAAGGGCATTTCAAACAAGAGCGTCTAGCAGTTTTAATATCTTACTTGGTGGATCCCTGCTTTTGGCCTTTATCAGTAAGGCAGAAACCAACATATTTTTAGAAAACACATTAATGTCTTCATATAATTCTTTATCTAGTGTTGTATGCTTTCCAGAGCCCTGACACTAAAGCCTCTTGATAACACTTCTAGTGACAGAGTTAGTCATAGCCTGCCTGTATTATTGATGAGGATACCCAAGCTCAGAGGTTAATGACCTTTCCAAGGTCGTATAGCATAGTAGAGCAGGCAAGATTAGGATCCAGATGTTGTTTCTCTCTGAAACATTTTTGACAATACCTTTTGGGTGCTGAAGTGATGCACAGGGTCTCATATTGAAGGCATAGGCTCCAGGCCCACATTGTGTGAAGAGCATTTATCTTTGTTCTCTCAAGGGGTGGGAACATTTATCCCTGTGGAACTTAATTCTATTCTGTAACACATGGGATCTGCATTGGGGAAGGTCTATCTTGGGAGAAAATCTAAGATATAAATCAGTCTAGTTCTTCTTCAAATACTTCATCCTTACATCAGAAAATCTCATTTATTTGGGCTCTCCAAGAATAATGACAGGAACAATGCTGATAAAAATAATGCTTACCATGTAGGGTACATAGGGTCACTATAAGTCAGAGATGACTCAACAGCACATAACAACAACCATGTAGGGTGATTACTACCCACCTATCACTTTATATGCAACTTCTCATTTAATCTTGAGGGCAAATGTATGAGGAAGGTTATATTATCATGCCTATTTTACAGATGAGGAAACTGACTTGGGACATTACTGAATATGGGAGTCTGCACTTAAACTCAATGCATCTGGCTCCAGAGTCCATTCTCTAACCACTGATGCATTCTACATGCCAAGTGCTATTCACACGATATTGCCAAACCTCACAATAACTTCACAAAATAGATTGTATTAGCCCCATTTTACCAATGAGAAATGGAATCCAGGGAATTGTGTTGCCTGAGCTCTTAGAGCTAGTAAGGGACAGTTTTAGACTCAAAATGTAGGCCAACCTGAATTATTCTCTGAGTGCTGAAACACTTTGTCTATGACTATGGGGGAGTTGGCTCCACAGCAGACTCTCAGGCCTGGGTGAAAGAGGACTGTAGAGCTGGGTGAGAGGGGACTGTAGAGCCGCTTACCACATTTTTGTAGAAGTAGTACACAACCATCCGGGCCAGACGTGAGTAGCACCAGTGGCCATGCACGAGTAGTAGCTTCTTGAGATGTTTGAAGCGGGAGATGGCAAAGTCACTGGACATGACAGCCTGAGAGGAGAGAACAGGGACATTAGTAGCATCCACTGCTGCCACTACCCTAGAGATTTCCCCAGGATCATACTTTGTTCTCTGGTTTCAACTGGCCAGATCTGAATTACCCTTTGTTATATGGCAAGATAAGGCCCTAGTTTTGGTCTCCTTTGGATGGCTCCTTGGACTCTGGCACCTATCATCTCTTCTGGGAAATCTGGACCTCACTAACATCCAAGAAGATCAGGTCAGCAGGGACAGTGGTCTTCTAGCCTGGCCCTTCCTCTCCATCCATTTATCCAACAAACATTTATTGAGACCTACTATTTGCCAGACATTATTCTAGGAATGTAATGGTTAACCAGAAGTAGGAGCTTCTGTTCAAGTAATCCTCAAACCTCTGAATACCCTTCACCTCCTGAGGCAGGCCATTCATTCCATTCTCACATGAAGCTGATGGTTTGCTAGCTTTTCTTTTACATGGAGGTGAAATGTGTCTTTTGCTTTTGGGATTACCCAGAATAGGCAGAGGTCATAATATTCTTAAAAAAAAAATTTTTTTTTAAACAACTTATATTGTGGTAAAGTGTATATATATATAAAACAAAAAATTCACCATTTTAACTGTTTTTTAAGTGTACAATTCGGAGTCATTAATTATATTCACAATGTTGTGCAACCATCACCACTATCTAGTTTCAAAAATTTTTCATCATTCCAAACAGAAATAATTCTCCATTCCTTATTCTCCATAGTGCTCTTTTAAGAGGATATTTGCAATTGTACATGTTTGTTTACAAATCTTGGTATGAACCTTGGTCAAGTTATTTAACTTTTCAGAGCCTCACTTTTCCCATCTGGGGGAGAAAAAAGTCCTCTAAAATATAGGGTTTTGGTGCTTATTAAAATGAAATGAGAAAGTCTACATCAATGTTCATTGAAATATTCACAGTAGTTAAAATGTGGAAACAGATAGATGGATAAGCAAAATGTGGTATATCTATATAATGGAATATTATTCTGACATAAATAGAAATGAAATTCTGATACATGCTACCATATGCATGTAGTTGCAAAATATTATGCTGACTACTGATGTATCCACCTGTAGATTGATGTTTATTATTGACAATGCATTATTATGTATGTAAAAGTGTTTTTCTTTCTCTTTTTTTTTTAAATACATAGTCTAGTTCTTCTTCAAATTACCTTCATAGGTAACAGGCTGAATGATCAGGTATGTCTAGGCAAAAGGGAATATATCCATGACCATATATAAGTTTGGCAGACAATACTTCTACATATGTATTTGTATGTGCTATAAGGATGTCCATAGAAATAGAACTAATGGGGGCAAAGTTATGATAACTTCTTAGGCACAGTGTACCACCCTGATGGAGTGAGTTGTTGGATCTTTGGGTTCAGGACCATGGTCATGGAGGACATCAAGCTCAACTGGCATAACATACTACACAAAAACATTGTTCGACATCCTACTTTGGTGAGTAGTGAATGGGGTCTTAAAAACTTTTGACTGTTCATCTAGATGCAACAATTGGTTTCTCCTTATACAAAGCAAAAAAGAATAAAGAAAACCAAAGATGCATGGAAATAATCAGTCCAAGGGACTAGTGGAACATACAAATGAACCTCAGCCTTCATGACCCTGAGACTAGAAGAACTAAATGGTGCTGGCTACCACTGTGAACCACTTGGAAAGGGATCAGTGTGGGAGATCCTGGATAAAGTGGGAGAAATATGTGGAACAAAACTCAAAATCATAAAAGAATACCAAGCTAACTGGTCTGATAGAGACTGGTGAAACCTCTGAGACTATGGCCCCTGGTCACCCTTCAGAACTGGCATTGAACTCATTTCCATGGCTTCCAGCCAAAAAATAGACAAGCATAGAAGGTGAACATTTGCATTTACTCCTTAAAACAATCAACCATGGGAGATCAGAATGACAGTATTTGCACAGGGAAATAGCTCAGAAGGCAAGAATGCACAGGAAATAATGACATCAGGAAAAGGTAGCCACAGGATGTGGGAAAAGAGCTGTTATATATTATGGGGATTGCAATCAATGTCATGAAATAAAATGTGTCTGAACTATTGTATGGAAAATGAATTTGTTCTGTAAACTTTCACCCAAATGACAGTTAAAAAAAAGGTTAAAAATTTATGCTGAGTGAAATAATTCAGACATAAAAGAACAAATATTGTATGATCCAATTTACATGAAATATTTAGAATACACACATGGATAGAAACAAAAGTTTACTAGTGGTTTCCAGGGGCTGAGAGGAGGAAGGAATGGGAAATTATTGCTGAAGAAGCACTAAGATCCTTTTTTGGGGTGATGTAAAACTTTGGAAATAGATAGGGGTGATGGCTGCATAGCATGGTGAGTATAATTAATGTCACTGGATTGTACACTTAAAAATGGTAAAAATGGCAAACTTTTTGTTATATATATATATATATATAATAAAAAATACATTTTTTTTTTTTAAAAAAAGCAAAACATGAAAATAAATGTGAAGTTCCTACAGAATACTGCATATGGTAGATGAGCTAAAGGTAACACATAATTGTTTTGTGGCTTCTGGGTCAAAGCTCATTCATTCTCAGCGACAAATTTAGGTGACACTAAATGTCAGCACATTTAGGTGACACTAAATGTCAGCACAGGAGCTCTGGTAGCATAGTGCCTAAGGCACTTGACTGCTAACCAGAAGGCTGGCGGTTCAAACCCACCAGCCACTCCTCGGAAGGAAGGTTGGGCAATCCTACTTCCGTAGTGATACTGCCTCGGAAACCCAAGGAGGGGTTGCTATGAGTCGGGGCTGACTCGACGGCACATAACAACAACAACAACAACAAATGTCAGCACTGATGGTAAGAATACATTTGTCAATGATTCAAAATAAACAAAGAAAAAGACAAAAGAAGTCTATTTTAATGGGAAACTCAGCAGCTCAAGTTAGTATGCTGTTCTAGGCTGAATTTTGACTACATTGTTGTTGTTAGTTGCCATTAATTCAGACTCATGGTAACTCCAAGTGTGAAATGTAGAACTGTTCCATAGGGTTTTCAAGGCTATATGATCTTTCAGAAGTTCACCAGGCTTGTCTTCTGGAGCACCTTTAGGTGGGTTCAATACCCTTTGGCTAGTAGTTGAGGGCTTAACTGTTTGTTCCACCAAATAAAAGTGTACCAAGCAATTTATGGGTCAATCTAGTCATCAAGACTAAAATAGCAGTTTAAACATATTTTGAAATGTCCTTACATCCGTCACCGGTCATGGAAAGCATTGCAACTTTGGATATGGATGGAGGTTAAGTGAGGAAACGTGGAGTCAGAGGAAGGCTCATAGTTCCCTGAATGGTTGGATACTCTGGTTTTAGAATATAAACATCACCACTCTCTGTGCAAACCAGGCATCTTTTGATCTCCCTCTGTGTTCTGAAGTAAGGAGGTGGTAATGGAGGTCAAACACAGGAATGGAAGCCCCCTGATCTTGCAAAGCTCTCTGTGTGAAGGTCCTCCAGTGTGGGGAAATTCCTTAACTTTCAAACAAAAGTTGTTGTTGTTGTTGTTGTGAGCTGCCATTGAGTTGGCCCTAGACTCATGGAGAACTCATGCACAACAGAGCACAACACTGCCTTGTCCTGTGTCATCTCCAAGACTAATCATAGACTAGATGATTGTGATCCATAGCGTTTTTATTGGAGGATTTTTGGGAGTAGGTTTCCAGGCCATTTTTTCTAGTCTGCCTTAGTCTGGAAGATCTGTGGAAACCTATTCAGTATCATAGTAACCCAGAAGTCTCCAATGACAGATGGGTGGTAGCTGCATATGCGTTGAATTGGCCAGAAGTCGAGCCTGGGTCTCCTGCATGGAAGGCGAGAAGTCTACCACTCAGCCACCACTGACCTCATACCAATAAGGATAAAGAAGAGTGAAAAGAAACAAGAACAGTTGAAGGGAACAATACCTGCATGCCTTCTTGTCCTGATATCCCAATCCCAATATCAGCGGCTTGAATCATGCTCACATCATTTGCTCCATCACCTGAAAGAAGAGAGGTCATGAGGTGTCTTTATTCCTGTTCCAACTGCTCAGTTACAATTAGAATGGGTTTATTCTGACTGGCTCTAAAGGGTCTCCATTTGCACAAGACTGAATACTTTTAACATTGAACAGTCCTGAATAGTCCTGTCAGAAAAAAAATCATTGCTGCAGTATTTGGTCTGAAAGATGTCTTCTCATCTTTGGATAAGAAGCCCGACTTTTACTTTATCATTCAACAAATATTTATTGTCCTTTTTTCTGGGCACAATGTTTGATATTAGGCATACAATGATAAACAAGAGAGATTTAAGCAGTGCTTTACAGTTTTCAAACAGTTGAGAGCTCTGGTGGTATAGGGTCTAAGGCATTTAACTGCTAACCAGAAGGTTGGCAGTTCAAACTTACCAGCCACTCCTCAGAA
>NW_006922041.1:109894-122291 GCF_000298275.1 Orycteropus afer afer
GAGTTTTTTTTTTTTTTTTTACAGTTTTCCAAAAAAGGCCTTCACAAATATTACAATGGACTTTACTGATGAGCAATGGAAGATTCTAGTCTGCCTTAGTCTGGAAGCTCTGTGGAAACCTGTTCAGTATCATAGCAACCCAGAAGTCTCCAATGAAAGATAGGTGGTAGTTGCATATGTGTTGAATTGGCCAGAAGTCGAACCTGGGTCTCCTGCATGGAAGATGAGAATTCTAGAACAATTTAAGGACTTGTCAAGGGAAATCTAGCTAGTGAAGGAATTCATAAAACTAGAACTCAGATTTCTCTGATTCAAACAATAGGATTATTTCCCTAACTTAGTATAATTTGAAACAATGACCATATCAAGACAACTGCAATGTTTGGACAGCCAATCTCTTGAGGTTGTCAATGGTGTCCAAGGAGAAAACAGTCAATTTTCTTTCTGATGATAGGAATATGGGACTAACTAATCTTTTGGTTGGAGGTACATTTAGTCCCATTGAGTTTCCATTCAATGAACTGAGTTGTTCTAAGAGATTGAAAGTAAACCATAGAAATACATACACTCACACATTCATGCATGTACACACATAGCCTCCTTTTATACCAGCACTATCAAATAGATCTGTCTGCATTGATGGAAATATTCTGTACCTCACTGTTCAAAACAGAAGTCACTAGTCACACATGGTTATTGAAATGTGGGTAGTACGACAGAGGAAACAAGTTTAAATTTAATTAAATTTAAATAGCCCCTGACTGGCAACAATATTGGACAGCACAGCTTTACATAGTGAAGCCTTCCTCACAAGCCTGACCCTGCATCTCATCCCAGTGGTTTATCTTCTAGACCAGAGATTGGCAAAATTTTTTTGTGAAGGGCTAGATAGTGAATATTTTAGGCTTTGTGGTCCAAGAAGCAAAACTCAGCAGTGTTCTTGTTGAAAGACTAGTAGTCTTTTATATATTTACATTTAAAGATATACGCCATTATTAGTACCTGTATAGTCAGTGGTCTGGATTTGGTCTTCAGGCCATGGTTTGTTAGCCTCTGTTCTAGACTACATTATTTTCATTCTCCTTTGGCCTATCTCTTTAACCAGTAGCTTCTCATAATAAGCTCTAATTAAATTTATATTATTCATCAAAGCAAATATGGAATTGAGGGGAAGAGAGTTTAATTTGCTACTTATGTGTCAACAAATTCATTATTTCAAATCTTAAAAATTTTGTCTCTGTATGTACTTTTTATATTTTTTATAACCATTTTTTTCTTGATAGCATAGCAGTGCATAGTTTTAATTTTCCTGGCAGAACAAATTCAAACTTTAACCTCTTTTGTTTGTGAGCCAGGGGAAGTACACATGAGGATTGTGCTATTTTTCACCCTCTGGTTTTGTTTCTGTTGCTATGGGATTGAAGCCAATCTCCCACCTCAGGGAATCAGTCTGGGCTATGGCCTTGTGTGTGTCTGAATTTCCAAAGAATACAATTCAGGACACAAGTAGGATGCGTTTCTAAAGGTCTGCTCTCTACATATTTTTCTGGCCCTTTTTTTGTTTTCAACTGCTTTTATTTGAAGGCCTGGGGAAAAACGAACGAACAAACAAACAAACAAAAACGCGATGTAGAATAGACCTCTTGTTTCAAATACCAGGAAAGGAATGGTCTTTCCATGTCTGTATAGGAGGAAGGGAGGCTGCATAATCTGGAAGAATGTCCCTGTGTGGATGCAACTCTTACTATGTACTTGCTGTGTGCTAGGCATGTGAAGAAGTGGTGAATAAGACTGACATTGTCCCTGTACTCAAGGAAATTTCATTCTGCTGGGTAGGCATCATAGTATAGTCTAACAATATTTTGGAGCTATGAGTGCTGGGTACTGGGGAAGATCTCAGAAGAAATGAAGGGTACGTTGGAATGTGAGGAGTGTTTTGTAGAGGAAGTAGCTTGTGCAGAAAAGATATGGCCAAAGATTCTATTGCCAATTGAGCCCAGTGTCCCCCAATACCATTAAGCAGTTCTATTTGGCTAGAATGTGGAGGGCTGAATGCTGGGGAGGGAAGGTGGCTATGGTGGGAAATGTGGTTGGAAGGTCAATGGAGTCTAGATGATGATGATTCTTATAAATCAGGTTTGGGAGTTTCTGGAAGGTTTTAAGTTAGTACAGTTTTATTCTTCTGCCTCAATCATTATCAAAGTTGGGTCCTCTCTGAGCAATTCTTTATCACCAAACCAACCCAACCCAACCCAACCCAACCCATTGCTATTGAGTCAATTTTTACTCATAGCAACCCTATAGGACAGAGTAGAACAGTCCCATAGGGTTTCCACGGCTATATATCTTTATGGAAGCAAACTGCCACATCTTTCTCCTGCAGAGCAGCTAGTGGGTTCAAAGTGGTGACCTTTTAGTTAGCAAACAAGCAATTAAATCACTGTGCCATCAATCAACTAGTCAGCATTTATTGAGAATATACTTTGTGCTGGGACTTGTGTTTAAGAATGAGCATACAAAAATAAACCACTCTTAAAATCTCCCCACTAGTTACCCACACTCAGCAGAATACTAAATTAGCAAACATGATTCAAACCAGGGTTGAATCAAACTTTTTCGGTAAAGGGCTAGATAGTAAATATTTTAGGTGTTGTGGGCCAACAGGCAAAATCTAGCTACAGAAATGAGCCTCATAGTTCTTGGTCATATGTTAAATATTGAGGAGGAGATGGTCTGCATTCCAGAATATATACTCAGGTGACCTGAGTGTATATTGTTGGTGGTAACGTTTCTTGAGCTACATGGACCTTTTGAATTCCAAGCGCTGTTGGCTATGACATCCATCTAAATACTGAATTTTCCTTAGCTGACATTTCCTTCCTTTTCCTTCTCTAGAACTTTGATTCACTCTCCAACTCTAGTTAGTGTCTGCTTCATCTCCTGGCTGCCATGCCTTGATTGCCACTTTGAACTCTCTCAGACAGTGACCTTCTGCCTAATCATCTGGACTTTGATACTTCACCTCCCACCTCTGCCAGGCCTTTTCCAAGCTGCCACCCACATCTCAGCATGATGGGTACCTATGGAAAGGGTCATGACGCTCAATTTGTCTCGCACCAGCTTGACTATCATACTCTTCTGGAGTGGGGTGGAGCGACAACACAAGACAGATCGGCAATACTGGGTCAACTCCAGAAATTTCTTCTCCAGCTTTCCCTGGAATATGACATTCAATGTCTTCCCATCAATGACCAATCCAACTTCTGGAATGAAAGCTACTGAGGTAGTTGATGGTGTTTCAGAAGGCAGGCCGAAGCCAAAGAGCTTGCGGTCTGGTTTCTGTGGTCCATAAAATTGCTTTACTTCTTCTAGTGTACAGCTGAGGATGGACTCACAGATTTCCTGTAAAGAATCATAATAAATTTAGTATCAGTAACAGCATAGGAAACATATATTAAAATCTCTAACCTTTAGTAAGATGGTTTCTTCACTGCTTACATTTCTTTGCAATAGTTGAAACACCATGAAAGAAATATTTATTTGAAACCAAATTACTGACAAGGATAATAAAGACTGCTTGGAATTGAGAGTGGATATAGCTCAGCAATACGGGGACTGATGCAGGGATGGTGCAAGATAATTAATAATACCTGTGTGATGGTAAATAATGGCAACATGTCATACTGGTATGGTGTTTTCTATTTACCCCAGGTCATTTCACATTCGTTTGTGGTAGGGCAAGTATTATCAACCTTATTTTAGAGATGAGGAAATGCAAACAATGAGCTGTTTAGTAATTCTCCCAAGGTTATCCAACTTAGTAGTTGAGGCAGAATCACTACTACTTGAACTGTGGCCTCCTCAGTAAAAAACATAATGACTCAATGGAAGATAGAGTTGGAGTAATCCCTCAGAGACAGCCAAACACCTTGGGAGAGAGAACCACTGGCCTACCTGACTTAGGACCATGGTATTGGGGGACACTGGGCTCAATTGGCACAACATAGTACCTAAAAATCTTGTTCTACAACCTACTTTGGTGAGTAGTGACTGGGGTCTTAAAAGCTTTTGAGCAGCCATCTAAGATGCAGCTAATGGTCTCCTCTTATCTGAAGTGAAGAAGAGTGAAGAAAATCAAGGGTATTTGGAAACAATCAGGGCCTTGAGACCAGAAGAACTAGACGGTGCCTGGCTACCAATGTCAACCACTTGGGAAGGGATCAAAACTGGAGATCCTGGATACAGTGGGAGGAAAAATGTGGAACAAAATTCAAAAACACAATAATGACCAGAATTACTGGTTGTACAGAGTCTAGTGGGACCTCCAAGACTATGGCCCTAGGATACCCTTTGGACCTAGGATAGAACCCACTTTCACGGTCTGGCTCTCAGCCCCAAAATAGGATGACTTACACGCAGAACGCCCAATTCAGGGCAATGCACCCACCTACTCTGTAGAGATACACCCCTTGGAGCTATTGGCCATGGGGAATCAGAGGGACAGCATTCACATGTAGGGAAGGCTGGACAGACAAGAGTGTATAGTTAAGAAGGGCATGGGGGGGTCATAGGGAAGGGAGGGGAGGAGTGGGTTAGGATTGGGGATGGTAATCAGGTCATGAACTATTGAATGTAAAACAACTTTTGCTCTGTAAACTTGTACCCAAAGCACAATAAAAACAAACAAACAAAAACATGCATTGACCATTTAGTACTTCTGTTCTGCCTCCTAGTTTGTTACATAGAACCTGGGGGCTTAAAAGCTTGCAAATGGCCATCCAAGGCACAACAATTATTTTCTGTTTACCTGGAGCAACAGAGAAAGGACAGTCAAGCATAGAATGAGGATATAGAATATGTGGCTAATTGCCTCCATGGACAACTGTCTCCATTGCCATAATATCAGAACTGGATGGTGCCTGGCTACCATTACTGAACATTTTGCCAAGATTCTATAGACAAAACCTGATCAAAAGTAGGAAAATTCAGTACAGAATTTCAACATCTAGTGGACTCTAGACTTCCTGGCCATGAAGCTTGAATGAATCACTGGAACTATTGGCCTGAGATAATCTTTAAACCTCAAACCAAAAATATCCCCTGTAATCTTCTTAAAAGTAATTGACAAATCTAAGCCCACTGCTATCAAGTTGATTACAATTCATAGTGACTCAATAATACAGAGTAGAACTGCCCCACAGGGTTTCTAAGGCTGAAATCTTGGCAGAAGTAGACTGCCATATCTTTCTCCTGTGGAGCAACTGCTGGATTTGAACATGACCTTTTGGTTAACAGCTGAGTGCTTAACCACTGGGCCATTAGGGCTCCCATCTAATAACATAGCTCCTTCTAAAATTCTTTGACAGATTAGCATTTCTAATGACGGGTTAGCAATCCCCTCAATTGTGGATGAGAACTCTGAGATCTAGATAAGTCCCATAACTTGATTGTACTTTAAGATACATAACAAAGAGGCCAAACCAAAAAAACCAAACTCAATGCCGTCAAGTCGGATCCAACTCATGGCGACCCTTCTTTGGGTTTCTGAGGCAGTATCACTATGGAAGTAGATTGCCCAATCTTTTTTCCAAGGAGTGGCTGGTGGGTTTGAACTGCCAGCCTTCTGGTTAGCAGTCAAAATGCCTTAGGCATTATGCCACCAGAGCTCCCAACAAAGAGACAGTAGCCCTAAATCAATTAATAGTGAATAAGGCAAACTGAAACCCTTGGAGAAGACATACATTGAGTATACAATTACATTAAATGGGGGTTTAAATAAATCTAAGTTTAGGATGGATTACCCTACTCTCTAGCTTAACATATTTATGTACCTACTGTCTATTCCCAGGTGTGGATATGATAAAAAAAAAATAATAATTGAGCAGTTTAGTGGGTCCAGGGGTGCATGGCCTGGGGTTTAAGTACCATCTTGGAAGGTCTTGGATAGCTTTATGAGAGCTGTTTCTTAGGAGCCTTTGGCTAATTAATCAAGTAACCTCTTCAGCTTCCTACAAGAAGACATTACACTGAACAGAACTGACAGAAGCTCGCTCCATCACCGAGTGGGCTAAATCACAGGTTTACAGATGTCCTCCTTCAGGAATCACCTGTCATGGAATGAACCCGATAAACCATGTTTCCATTTCACATGGGGCAGGCAGACATCAACACTATGACAGGCATCAAGCGCTCAAGCAAGCTGCCAATTATTTTCTTTCCTAAGCATAATATTAAAGTAAAAGATTTCTCTAATATTATTTTCATTTTGAAAATTCATTGGGGTTTAGCTGAATCATAGCATAATCTGTGCACCTGACAAGAAAGCAGATGATTTTTCCAATCCATCTTAAGGACCTCAGGTGCTTTTCATAGTACAAATTGCCTTTTTCTTATCATAAAAATATGTGTATGTAGTTGCTTCATTCATTTGGATAAAAAACAAATATAAACCTTCCCAAGCTTCTATTCTAGTTCTAGATCAGCCTTAGAAAAAAAACCAAAAAACAAAACCAAAAAACAAAAAACCAGCCTCGATGACTATATTCTCAGTGTCCTCCCTGCCTCCTTTTTCTGTGCTGCTCTTTCCCATGTTCCTTTTCTCCATCCTTTCTCCATGAGATGTCCTAGATCTCCAAGTACTCTCCTCTAATCCCCATGATACAATGTTTTCCTAGTTAATATCCTACTCTAATCTAATCCCAGTTCCCTTTCAGTGTTGTTAGTTGTCCTCAATTCTGACTCATGGCACCTCATGTACGCAGAGTAGAACCGTTCCATAGGGTTTTCAAGGCTGTGACCTTTTGGAAGCAGATTGACAGGCCTGTCTTCCAAGATGCCTTTAAGTGGGTTCAAACTGCCAAGTTTCCAACTAGTAATCGAGTACTTAAGTATAAAAGCACACATCTCAGTGCTTACTTCCATATTCATCACCAAGAAGAGGTGGAACTTTACTTTTCTATAGTTTACATTGTAAAAGTAGATTTTTCCTCCTAAATACAAAATCTTATTATAGCTTTAAATAATGCTTCTTCAGACCTTTCATATTCTCTTCAAATCTTGATCTCTGCCATTCACAATCTGTTCTGATTGAAAATAGCAGTTTTAAAATGTTGCTTATCTCTTTCTCTCTCCTATCCCATCAAAATACACTGTTTTTGGGTATTGTTATCTTCAGGTTTCTACTATTCGGCAGGCCATTTTGACATGCAATTTGGAGCTGAAATTTTTAACTCAGAATAATTTCAATTTTCAGTGGATGCATTAATCCAAAGTAGTACAAAACTGACAATTGAGGTTCTTTGAGTCATAAGTGTGGTGTAATGCCAAGCAGGAAAACAGAGTTCTAGACTTACTTATGTGTAGCAGAAACTAGTAGGGTAAACTTGGTCAAGTGCATTAGCTCTAGTGTTTTTCAGTTTCTGCATCTGTAAAATGGGAAGGTTGGACCAAGGATGGAATTTGGTAAAGGTAGACATTTCTTCTAAATAATGCTAGAATTAATAATAAAAAAAAGAACATGGTCAATAATTTATGAGATGAGATGAAGGATGACTTCCAGGGCCTTCCCAGCTGTGACAGTGATATTTTGGGGAAGAGGTGCTTTCTGTGAGTCCCTAAATCCCACCAATGAGTCTTTCTCTTGTTGCTTAGGAGGCAGTCCCGTACTTAGACATCTGGTATCTAGTTTGGCCTCACCTGACTCTCCGTATTAATGTTGTAAACTGTGTCGGTCTGATCTAACAGTCTGCAGGAATAGGCGATATTGACTGCTGTCTCCTGCTTATCTCCAGTCAAGACCCAGATCTGGATCCCAGCCTCCTGCAGAGCAGCAATTGTATCTGGAACTCCTTCCTGCAGCCGGTCTTCGATTCCAGTGGCTCCTGGAGTGATTAAAGACACCAGTGATCACACTTATGGTCAAGTGGTAGTTGGTTAATTTCTCAAGGCCCTCTCAAGTCAGGCAATGTGTATTAAATATCTTCCAAGTGCTAGGTTGTGCTGAGTACAGTGCAATAGACAGAGCTGGTTCCTACCCTCTCCAAGCTCAAGAGCTTGTTGAATAAGGTTTTGTAACTGAGCAACATGAGACACATTCTGAGTACCATGTAAACTTGCTACAGGAGATCGAAACTTCATCTAGATGGTCAAAGAGGGCCATGTTGAGAAAGTGCCTGACAGATCAAGCAAAGAGGGAGGTGAGGAGGAAAATTCCAGGTAGTGGGATCAGCCTGTGTGAAGGCCCAGAGGTAGAGTGGCGTAAGAGGGAAAGCCAGAGAGGAAGGCGAGGGCTGGATCATGCAGAGTCTTGTCAGGGCATTAAGAGATTTAGATTTTATTTGGTAGCAAAGAAAGCTATTAAAGGGTGTTAAGTCAGAGAGTGACAGGATCAGTTTGGAGTTTTAAGAAGATTACTCTAGAAATGGATTGGAGATTGGAGGGAGCAGGATGAGGTTCAAGGTGATTTAGGAAGCTGAGTCAGAGTCCAAGGAGATGGTGGCCTGAACTGGCACAGTGGAGGGGAGAAAAGTGGAGAGATTGACATTTTTCTCTGCATCTGCTCTACAGCAGAATTAATAGGGATTCATGGGGTTTTTTTTAGATATTTTTTTGGGAAATTGAGCATGCATGTCTTTCATTTTTTTGAATGATCTTAAGCTTTGCACCAACCCTGATGACTATATATCCAAGTATTTCATAGTTAAGGAGCTCTAGTAATGCAGTGGGTAAGCACTTGGCTGCTAACTGAAAGGTTGGCAGTTCAAATCCACCAGCTACTCCATGGGTGGAAGATATGGCAATCTGGTTCCATAAATATCACAACCTTGGAATCCAGGTGGGATTCTACTCTGTCCTATAGGGTCACTATGAATTGGAATCCACTTGATGGCATTTTTTTTTTTTTTTTTTGGTATTGCACAGTTGCCAAGTGATTAAACAAAAATAAATCTGCATCTAAATTGAGATTCACTTCAGGCCACAGATTAATGGCCACTCATTTTATTCTGGGAAGGAGCAAGGCATTTCATTTCTTTTAATAATCCAGAGTGACAATAGGTTGGCAAAGCAGTTACATTGGATGCATATTGAAAAGATAATTTCATAGTAAGAGACTTCGTGTGAATGCAATGCAGCTTTTTTAACGGCATGGCAGTTACTTGGTTGCAAGATGAAATCTCTTCCCAGCCCCAGGCCTCTCCTTACCAAGCCACCCTGAGGGAAGAAAAATAATCTCTCTTTCCTGAAATGTGCCTGTTTTGTATTTCAGGTCCAAATGTGCAGGTAAACAACCCCATAAAAGGTGATGGCTCCCTCCTCATTTTTCCCTCCAAGGGTTAGCCTGGAAGGTGAGATTCTGAAGCTGATTTATATTAAAGTGAGGCAGAGTGAAGGAGAGAGGAGGAAAAACACATTTATTTGTGTGAAAGAGAAAATGAAACAGGAAGGTCTTGAAAGCCTTTCCTAGCCAGGGAAAGCTGGCAGGTTCTGACAGGTTCTTTTTCATGCAGAATTAGCTGACAGAACACTTATTGACTGAGACAAGGGTCTGTGTGAAACAAAGCCTCCTCCATAAAAGCAGAAGAGAACTAGGCACTCCAACTGGGACAATGTTTTTTTGGGGGGGCTTCCTGTGGTAGATAGAGCTATCTGCTCTCAGCCACCTCTGGTCCTTGTTAAAATAAGTGCTTATGGTCAGCTTTAAAGGGGGCCTTTATGAGGTAGCAAGCAAAGGCCTTGCCAGCCCAAACACAGGAAACAAAAGACTGAAAGGGGGAGGGAGCAAACTTTTCTCCTTGACTTGCCACCTCTGAAGCATTGGTTCAATGGTAGAATTCTTGCCTTCCATGAGGAAGACCAGGTTCAATTCCTGGCCAATGTACCTCATGCATAGCCGCCACCTGTCCATCAGCAGAAACGTGTTACTAAGAGGCTGGACAAGTTTCAGCAGAGCTTCTAGTCTAAGATGAGCTAAGAAGAAAGGGCAATCTACTTCTGAAATCAGTCAATGAAAATCTGATAGATCACAAAATTGTCTGATCTACAACCAGTCATGGGTATAGTACAGGACCAGTCAGTATTTCATTCTGTTGTGCATGGAATTGCCTTGAGTTGGGGCCCACAGCTAATAATACTACAGGTTTCTTGCTAGGCTACTAAATCTCATTGCTACCTTTTATATGTAAAGGCACCACCATCATTTTTATAACACCCTTGGGTCTTTCCCCTCGCACCACTACTGGTCATTTGAGAAGAGTGTAGCTTATCCGGAGGACAAACTAAGGCTCAGATGGGTTCAGGGATGTGTCCCTGGACACCTGGCAAGGTCATGAGAAGGACAGGACTTGCCCCTCATCCCAGCTGTGCCTATTGACATGTAAGAAGACTTTTTGCCACATGGCCAGTGCATACTTTTTGGGCGTT
Source organism: Orycteropus afer afer (assembly GCF_000298275.1). Taxonomy (NCBI): domain Eukaryota; kingdom Metazoa; phylum Chordata; class Mammalia; order Tubulidentata; family Orycteropodidae; genus Orycteropus; species Orycteropus afer. Next base: position 120,314 of record NW_006922041.1, read on the forward strand.
GTCTTACCTAGATCTTGTTCATGAGGTATGTGAAGATTAATCCTGATAAATAAAGCTTCTCCATTCCCCCGTGGCAATCCTTTTCCTCCAAAACAATTAAAATAATGTCTCTTAGCTGGACCCCATGCTTCTCATTTTCCCTTTTTCTTATCAATCTAATTTCTATGCAGCAGCAGCAGCCAAAGTAATTTTTGTAAAGCACAAATCTGTTCCCACTTTCGCTTTCTTGCCCTCTTCAAATGCTTAGCATATGCTTTACACAGTCCTTCCTAATCTAGCCCTGCTGACCTCTCTCACCTCTCATCATGACCTACACTGTGGTCCAGTCACAGCAGACCTCTTTTGAGTTTCCAGCTGGCTCATCCTCTCTCATTTCCCAGCCTTTGCTTAATGCCCTTTGCTACACGTGAAACACTCTGCATCTTTTCTTGACCCAATCTTCCTCTCTCTTTCAGTTCCTTACCTTCACAGTTAGGTCTCCCCAGGCACAGGGCAAGGTTGGCACCTCCTACTTTGTACTCTCACTCTACCTGGTATACCTTTCAGCTACCTCTTATCACACTCTATTCAAATTCCAATCATCTAGTTTCCTCACTAAGCTCTGGGCTGTGGGATGGGAGGGTCTCTTGTTCTCTGTTGTAGCCTCAATATCCAGTGCTTCTTGGTGCTCAGTAAACATTTAAATGAAAGAAGGTGTGTGCTGTAGTTGGAGAAGGAGCCAACTTCATTGCCATCTGCCAGTGGGGTGTGCAGAAATGTTCCCAGGGCATCCTCAGGGAGCTGTGTGTGGAGTCTGCCTTAGGTTTTGGTGCATCCATTTTGGGCCAAATAGCTGGAGCGGCACCCGGAGGAACCCTTCTGATTGAGACCTATTTGCAGCAGTGCCAGAATCAGGGCCAAGAACACCCTTTCCAGCTTGCAGCATTCCCTTTTTCATTTAATAATGACTTATTTTTAGATACCGAGCAAGGTGAGGTGATTTTCCAGTAGTTGAGCGGTCTCCATGAGATGCTCATCTCGGTTGTCAAGCGATGCCTCCGCTTCACGCCGGAAACTGACCCACCGCCGGAAGTACTCTTCGCTCACTACCTATGGCAGGAAAAGGCTCGATTACAACTCTGGCTGGGTCTGCAAGCAGGATTTTTCCCTCTTGTGCCTTCTTTGGTTATCCTTTAATGGGCCTGGTTGAGCTTCACTACACAATTAGATGGGCTTTCTGCTCAAAGCTTTTTCTTTTATATGCATAACTAAAGGAAGGATTGGCCTTTGTGTTCCATTACCACCAGACATATGTTGAGCCCCTACTATACTCTGAGTACTGGAGATACAGCAGTGATCAAGACAGGTAGGTTACCTGCATGCTGGGCTTATATGCTGGAAGATGGTGAGAAACATTATCAAATAAATAATTTTAAAGACTAGGCATCCTATCAAGCAAATAAAAAGGGTGATATGATAGAGGTTGACAGAGTTGGGGGATAGCTGTGGAAGGGTTACTTTTATTTGCATGTTCAAGTCTCTTCTATGAGGTGACACAGGGATGAGCAAGTGAAAAGGTAGTGTACAGCAATAAATTTGAATTTCCCTCTGCTCCTTGAACATACAAGTTGGCTGAAGGATGTAAAGTGCAGAGAGGCTAGCAATGAGGCAGGAAAGGTAGGCAGCAGCCAGATCTCGCATAGTTTGGTAGACCACTCCATTAGGCATTGTGTCATGCAGGTGGAGATGACCAATAACTGGAAGAACCCAACTGTGGAGTCCCATAGTATTTTAGACCACTCTGATGGCATCATATGCATACACATACTATCCCTCATAGTAAGAATGATCTTTTTGTCTGGCATCAAATATTCATTGTGTGTCCCTCTGCATGTGGCACTTTAGGGAATGTCGAGATGTAGCTGGACCTTTTGCCATTGAGGAATTCACAATCTGTTATGGGAGGAGAAATATAAATAATGGCAATGAGAAATAGAAA
>NW_006922041.1:123451-124653 GCF_000298275.1 Orycteropus afer afer
CTATGAGTCAGGTTTGACTCGATGGCACATAACAACAACAACAACAACAACTGCCTTGGAAATCCAAGGAGGGTTGCTATGAGTTGAATTGACTCAACAGCAGTGAGTCTGTTTTTTTTGGTTTACTAGATTTTAGGTCCCTCATTAGATGCTCCTACTCTGTGATTCACAGCCCTCTTTGCATGCCTTCCTTGCAAGGGATGCAAAGTCAAAAGCATGCAGGGCATGAGATGGGCAACCTAAATGATGATAGCAGGGCAATGCAATAGGGAGGGGTAGAGACTGTGGTTAACCACAGGGCACGAAAAAATATATTCCTCATTAAGTTTCAGGTGCTACATGGCTCAAGCTGATTGTTGCTATTCAAGAATACAAAAAACCCAAACTCACTGCTGTGGAGTCGGATCTGACTTGGGTTTCTGAGGAGGTATCACTATGGAAGTAGATTACCCAATCTTCCTTCCAAGAAATGGCTGGTGGGTTTGAACCACCAGCCTTCTGGTTATCAGTCAAATGGCTTAGGCACTATGCCACCAGAGCTCCTCCTCTATTCAAGAATAGAGGCCCAGTTTGCCAGATCTTTCCAATTTCCAAGAGAAATCAGAAATCAAGATTTTTATGTGATCACATAAAAACTGCCAAAATTTAAATCTAGGCAAATAATGCAATATTTAGAAGAATACGATGAAGGCAAAAAAATCTACCATTAAAAAATTATGAGTTTCGGGTTACCTGTTCACATATAAGAAGCAGCAGGAAATGACACAGATGCAATGATATGCAACATTACCATTCAGATTTCTGCCCCAGCAATATTACCAAAGGCACAGATCTGTGTGCTAACTCACGATGGCTAATCTTGAAAATGTTATAATAACCAATATCAAATGTCTTTCAAAAAGAAAAAAGAAAAGGTAGAAGCCTCTCAGCTATTTAATGATATTCAGAGCACTCTTGGAGTAATCTGTTCTTACCTTCTTGGCAATGCATAGTGTGCGCAGGCCATCTCTTGCATATAAATCTAGATGCTTCTGGGTCCTGGCTCGGATTTTCCTCAGCTTCTTTTCTGTATTAGTGTCAGTACCTGTCAAATTGTCATTGTCCTTCATGAGGTCACATACAAATGCTTGGGGATTCTGGTCTTCAACACACTGGAATCTCCTCAGACAACTGCAGATACTTTCTTTCTTTTTTTTTTTTTT
>NW_006922041.1:138598-146247 GCF_000298275.1 Orycteropus afer afer
TTTGGTATTTTCATGCAAATTCTTCTGCTAGTTGGGGTTTAGTCCAATTCTGCATCCTTTCCTTCAAGGCTCAGGGGTCCAAAATTATCTTCTGTGTCTGTGTTAATTGGTTTCCCTCTTCTTTGTTGAAGAGGGTCTGTGCAATCCTTCTGCCTAGTCCGCCATCTTGCCCCTGCAGATACTTTCAAGGAGCAGAAATTCCCCATAGTCCACCCCAGAGACACAAAAAAGCTCTCTTGGCTCTGAGGGTGCCATAAAAGATGATACTCCAGAAGGCCTTAAGTTGATTGTTCACAATATCCTATCATCAAAAGCCTGGCTGAGAAAGGTGCTATTTAAAGACAGTAAGTGGTTTTTATCAGAGTTACCTGGGAAACTTAAACAAATAATAGAGATTCCTAGGTCCAATTCCAGTCCTGCTGAATCAGAACCTCCCTGGGCAGGGCTCAGAAGTCTGAATCTTTAATAAGTTTTCTAGGTATTTTCCATGTAGCCAATTTAGCCCTGCATGGCCAACTGGCATTGGAAACTGTTTCTTAAGACTTGGAAATGCTATGCACCATACCACTTAGGTCCCCAGATAGCTACAAACCTGGATTTTATAAGCCCAGTTCTTTACCACATTGGTAAGGGTTTCCTAAATTAGGCTTGCTTTCTATATACAAGAAATAGTTTTAGATTTTTTTTTTCCTGCATTTCCTGAAATCCAGTGTGAAAAATACTTTGTTCTGTTGCTCAAAGTCCCCTTTATGAAGTCCTACATAATGTTTCTTTTTTCTCTTGAAATTCCAGTACTTCTATGTATCAAGTAATAAGAATGTTAAGCCTGATTATCTGTTATTGAGCAGGACTGATGCCATTCATTGATTCTCTCACCTATGACATCACAGAAATCATTCATCAAGCACAGCACTTAGTAAATCTGAGCTTGAAAAGGCTTTAAAACTGTTCTTAACCAGGGATAGAATGAGATCTTTTGGATCTTAGTGAACAGACCTTGTACACTTCACCCATCCTCCCATGTAATGCAAAATCTAAAATACAATCCTAATAATAAAATAGATGTTTAGATTGAATTGTGTCTCCCAAAAAGATAAGTTGAAGTCCTCACCCCTGGTGCCTATGAATGTGATGTTATTTCTAAATAGAATCTTTGCAGATATTATCAGTCAAGTTAACATGAGGTAATACGGAGTATGGTGGGTCCTAATCCAATATTACTCATGTTCTTTAAGAGAAGAAGATACACAGACACAGAGAGAAGATGGCCATGTGAAGTCAAAGGCAGAGATTAGAATGTGAAGGAATGACTACAACTGCTGGCTATCACCAGAAACTAGGAAAGAGGCATGGAACAGATTCCTCCTCAGAGCCCTGAGTAGAATTAATAGGCTACAAACCTGATTTTGGACTCCTGACATCCACAGCTGCAAGACAATAAATCTCTGTCCTTATTAGCAACCCAGTTTGTGCTACTTTGTTACAGCAGCCCTAGGAAACTAATACAATAAGTATAAGGAAGTCCTATAAAACTCTGTCTTTTTCCATCCTACTACACTAAGGCTATCTTTATACAATAAAAAATTATTTAAAATATTTTTTTTCTTATTTTGCACATGGTACTGTTTCTCTGGTACTTTGAGGACAATCTTCATCTTCCCATTGGAGTATTGAGCACAGCTTGTTTTCTTTTTAATGTGTTGACAAGATATACACACACACACACACACACACACACACACATATATATATACGTATATATATACACACATATATTTTGCTTTTGCTTTATTTTATGTATTTTTATTGTGCTTTGAGTGCAAATTTACTGAGCACAATTTGTTTTACATTCAACAGTTGGTGTTATTTGGTTTCATTCCCCAGTTACCATCCCCAAACCCAACCCATTCTTCTCCTCTCCCTTCCCAGTAAAACCTCCCATCCCTGTGCCCTTCTTAGTTGTGCACTTCTGTCTGTCCAGCTCTTCCTGCATGTGAATGTTGCCCCTCTGGTGCCCCATGGCTGATTGCTCCAAGGGATGTATCTCCATAGAGTAGGTGGGTGCATTGCCCTGGGTTGGGTGTTCTGCATGTAAGTCTTACTACTGTTGGGCTGAGAGCTAGCTCTTGGGAGTGAGTTTTATCCCAAGTCCCAAGTGTATCCCAGGGCCATAGTTTTGGAGGTCCCACTAGACTCTATACAACCAGTAATTCTGGTCATTATTGTGTTTTTGAATTTTGTTCCACGTTTTTCCTCCCACTCTATCCAGGATCTCCAGTTTTGATCCCTTTCCGAGTGCTTGGCATTGGTAGCCAGGCACCATCTGGTTCTTCTGATCTCGAGGTCCCTCATATCCTAGGGCTGATTGTTTCCAAATGTCCTTGGTTTTCTCCACTCTGCTTCTGATGAAAGAATACTGTTAGCTGCATCTTAGATGGCTGCTCGAAAGCTTTTAAGACCCCAGTCTCTACTCACCAAAGTAGGTTGCGGAACAAGATTTTTATGTACTGTGTTGTGCCAATTGAGCCTGGTGTCCTACAGTACTGTGGTCCTAAGTCAGCAGATCTGGTGGTTCTCTCTCCCAAGGTGTCTGGCTGTCTATGGGGTATTGCTGCACGTCTGTCTTCTGTTGCTTCTGCAATGATTGTGGGTATTTTGTATCACTAGTATCTATTCAGGAGCTCTGGTGGCTTAGTGCCTAAGGCATTTGACTGCTAACCAGAAGGCTGGTGGTTCAAACCCACCAGCCACTTCTCAGAAGGAAGGTTGGGCAATCTACTTCCATAGTGGTATCTCCTCAGAAACCCAAGGAGGGGTCACTATGAGTCGGATCCAACTCCATGGCAGTGTGTTGCATTTAGCATCTGTTCAAGATTATCCTCAGCTGAATCTATCATTGGTCTAGAGTATACTCCTGTTCACCGATCCCCATCTGATCTTCCCAGTTGTCTATGTATTTATCTGTAGCCTGGTGTTTGGTGGTAGTGGTAATGCAGTATTGTGGATATATTGGTATTAGCCTCTGTTGTCTATATCTTATTTGCACAATTCAGTGTTCTCCCTTTCCCCAGTGTTATCATGCTGGTCACAGACTCTTTCCATATAATTTTTTCCCTTACCCAATTACCCAACTCACCGTGTGGCCCCCAACGAGTCTGAAAATTTCCCCTCCCTTTCCCTCCCATCCGCAGTAACCTACAAAATGAGTTCCCTTCCCTAAGCAAACCCTTCCTTGACTTTTTATAGTAATGGGCTAATAACAATATTTTTCCTTCTGGGATTGACTTATTTCACTCAGCATAATGTCCTCCAGTTTCATCCACATTGTGAGATGATTAACGTATTCATTGTTCTTTAATGTAGCATAGTATTCCATTGTGTAAATGTACTGTAATCTGGTTATCATTCATCTGTTGATAGGCATTTAGGTTCTTTCCATCTCTTTGCTATAGTGAATTGTGCTGTGATGAACAAGGGTGTGCATATGTCTGTTCATGTCCTATCACCTCTTTAGGATGTATTCCTAGTAATGGAATTGCTGGTTTAAATGGTATTTTTATTTTCAGTGTTTTAAGGAAACACCATACCATTTTCCACAATGGTTGTACCATTTTAGAGTCCCACCAGCAGTGTATGAGAGTTCCAATCTCTCCACAATCTCACCAGCCTTTGTTATTTTCTGCCCTGTTGAACTTTGCAATTATTGCTGGGGTGAGATGATATCTCATTGTTGTTTGGATTTGCATCTCTCTAATGGCTAATGATTTGTGAGCAATTTCTCATGTGTTTATTGGTCACCAGCATATCATCATTAGTGAAGTGTCTGTTCATGTTCCTTGCCCAATTTTGAATTGGATTGTTTGTGTTTTTGGCACTGAGGTGTTGAAGTTTTCTGTAAATGTTAGAGATAAGTCCTTTGTCAGACACATCATAGGCAAATATTTCCTCCCAATCTGTAGATTCTCTTTTCATCCTTTAGGAGAAGTCTTTCGATGCACATAAGAATTTAACTTTTAAAAGGCCCCAGTCATCTAGCTTTTCTTCCACCTCCTGTGCATTCTGGGTTGTGCTTGATAGTCTATTTATGCCATAAATTAGGGCCCTTAGATTTGCCCTTATTTTATCTTTGATGAGCTTTATAATTTTGGGTTTTACATTTAAGTCTTTGATCCAACTTGAGTTTATTTTTGTGTATAAGGTGAGGTATGGGTCTTGTTTCATTTTTGTGCAAGTGGATATCCTTTTGCCAGCACCATTCCCCATTTAATAGGTTTTGGGCCTTTGTCAAAGATCAGCTGTCCATAGATTGGATGGGTCTTTTTCTGGATTTTCAATTCTGTTCCATTGGTCTATCTGTCTATCATTGTACCAATACCATGCTGTTTTGACTACTGTAGCTGTATAGTAGGTTTTGAGATCTGAGAGTGTGAGACCTCCCACTTTGTTCTTTTTCATTAGTGCTCTGCTTACCTGATGTCTCTTTCCTTTGTATATAAAGTTAGTAATTGTTTTTTCTATATCCTTAAAAAATGTTGATGGTATCTGGATTAGGATTGCATTAAATGTGTAGATCACTTTGGGTAGTATTGATATTTTCACAATATTTGTTCTTCCTATCCGTAAACAAGGCAGGTTCTTCCATTTATGTAGATCCCTTGTAGTTTCTTGAAGTAGTGTTTTATAGTTTTCTTTGTATATGTCTTTTGTGTCTCTGGTAAGATTTATTCCTAGATATTTAATCTTTTTGGTAGCTATTGCATATGGTATTGTTTTCCTTATGTCTTTTTCAGAGGCCTCTTTTTTGATGTAGAAGAATCTAACTGATTTTTGTATGTTGACTTTGTATCCTGCCACTTTGCTGAATCTCTCCATTAGTTCCAGTAGTTTCTTTGCTGAGTCTCTTGGGTTTTCTATGTATAAAAATCATGTCATCACAAATAGAGATAGCTTTACTTCCTCTTTGCCAATTTGGGTGCTTTTATTTCTCTTTCTTGCCTATTGCCCTGGCCAGGACTTCCAATACAATGTTAAATAGAAGTGGTGATAATGGGCATCCTTATCTGGTTCCCATTCATAAGGGGAATGCTTTGAGTCTTTCTCTGTTAACAATAATGTTGGTCATTGGGTTTGCATATATGCCCTTTATTATTTTGAGGAATTTCCCTTCTATTCCTATTTCACTGAGAGTTCTGAATAGAAACGAATGTTGGATTTTATCAAATGCCTTTTCTGTGTCATATGATCATATGGTTCTTTTGTTTTGTTTATGTGATGGATTACATTGATTGTTTTTCTGATGTTGAATCATCCTTGCATACCAGGTATGAATCCCACTTGGTCAGTATTATTATTATTTTTTGATATGTTGTTGGAGTCTGTTGGCTAGGATTTTGTTGAAGATTTTTGCATGTATATTCATGAGGGATATTGGTCTGTAGCTTTCCTTTTTAGTGGTGTCTTTCCCTGGTTTTGGTGTCAGGGTTATGTGTGCTTCATAAAATGAATTGGGAAGTATTCTGTCTTTTTCTATGTTCTGGAATTGCTTGAGTAGTATAGGTGTCAACTCTTCCTGAATATTTGGTAAGATTCTCCAGTGAAGGCATCAGAGCCAGGACTTTTTCTTGTGGGAAGTTTTTTTTATGACCTGTTCAATTTTTTCCTTTGTTAGGGGTCTGTTCCAGTATTCTATCTCTGACTGTTGACAAACTCTTGAAAAGCAGAGAGAGGAATACTGAAATGAGGAGTATTTTCACAATCAGGGAAAGCAAGGGCCAAAGATTGAGAGAGAGAGAAAGAAATATATTCTGTATGTTTTGCATTTTCATTTGTTTCTTTTTCTTTTTAACTTTTTATTGTGATTTGGGTCAAAGTTTACAGAACAAGTTGGTTTTCCATTAAAAAAATTCATACACATTTTGATTCATGACATTGACTGTAATCCCCACAATGTAACAGTACTCTTCCCACTTCCTCCCTGTGCTTACCATTTCCATTTGTCCTTCTTTCCTATCCTTTTCTGCCTTCTGAGCTTTATCCCTGGGCAAATGCTGCCCATTTGATCTGGTATGGTTGGTTGTTCTAGGGAGTGTGTACCTACCCGGTGTTATTGTTCACCTAAGATGCTTGTCTATTGTTGGCCTGAAAGTTGAGCCAAGGGGTGAGTTTGGTTTGAAGTTTCAAGATGGTCTAAGGGCCATGTTCTTAGGGTTCTGCTAGTCTCTATCAGATCAATAAATATATGGTCTTTCTTATGATTTTGAGTTTTCTTCCACTCTACCAGGACCTTCTATTGTGATTCCTTTCAGAGTGGTTGCTATTTGTATCAGGTCACCATCTATTTCTTCTGTTTTCAGGGTCATGGATGTTGGGGTTGTGTAGTCCATTAGTCCTATGGATGAATTGTTCCATGTGTCTTTGATTTTTTTACTCTTCCTTGCTCCAGATGGGGAAAAATCAATAGTTGAACCTTAGATGGCCACTCACAAGATTTTAAGACCCCAGTCACTATTCACCAAAGTAGGATGTAGATCATTATCTGGTGGACTATGCCAATTCACCTTAGTGTCTCCCAAGACTATGGTCCTGAGCACCCAGGCCCAGTGAGTCATTCCCTCAAGGTGCTTGGTTATGGCTCACAAGTTTCCATACTTTTGCCCCTGTATGCTCTACTATGTTGTTGTTAGGTATCATTGAGTTGGATCTGACTCATAGCAACCCTGAGGATAACAGAATGAAACACTGCTTGGTCCTGTGTCAGCCTCATGACCCTTGCTATACTTGAGCCAATCACTGCAGCCACTGTGTCAATCCATCTTATTGAGGGTCTTCCCCTTTTTCCATGACCCTCTACAGACTACAATGGCTGTATAGTATGTTTTGAGATCTGGGAGTGTGAGACCTCCTACTTTGTTCTTCTTCTTCAATAGTGTTTTGCTTATTCACGGTCTTTTTCCTTTCCATATAAAAATAGTGGTTGGTTTTTCCATACCCTTAAAGAATGCTGATGGGATCTGGATTGGGACTGCATTGAATGTATAGATTGCTTTGGGTAGTATTGACATTTTCACAATGTTCAATATTCCAATCCATGAGCATGGTATGTTTTTCCCTTTATGGAGATCTCTTATGGTTTCTTTGAATAGTGATTTGTAGTTTTCTTTGTACAGGTCTTTTGTGTCCCTATTGTTGATGTTGTTGTTATGTGTCATGGAGTCGGACCCGACTCATAGCAACCCCTCCTTGGGTTTCTGAGGCAGTATCACTATGGAAGTAGATTGCCCAACCTTCCTTCCGAGGAGTAGCTGGTGGATTTGAGCCACCAGCCTTCTGGTTAGTAGTCAAGTGCCTTAGGCTCTATGCTACCAGAGCTAGTGAGATTTATTCCCAAGGTTTTTTTTTTTATTTTTTGGGTACCTATTGTAAATTATATTGATTTCCTTATTTCCTTTTCAGCAATCTCTTTGCTGGTGTAGAGGAATCCAACTGATTTTTGGATGTTGATCTTGTATCCTGCCACTATGTTAAATCTTTCAATTAGTTTCAGTAGGTTTATTTTTTATTTTTTAACTGAGTCTCTTGGGTTTTCTGGGTATGGGATCATATCATCAGCAAACGTGGATAGTTTGACTTCTTCCTTACCAATCTGGATG
>NW_006922041.1:146637-147747 GCF_000298275.1 Orycteropus afer afer
GTAATGGATGATATTGGTTGTTTTTCTAATGTTGAACCATGCTTGCATACCTGATATGAACCCCACTTGGTCATAATGCTTTACTTTTTTTGATATGCTGTTGCAGTCTATTGGCTAGGATTTTTTTTTTCTTTTAATTTTTATTGTGATTTGGGTGAAAGTTTACAGAGCAATTTCACTTTCCATACAGCAGCTCACATACGCTTTGTCTTATAACATTGACTGCAATTTTCAGCAATGCAACAGCTCTCTTCCCACTTCCTCCCTATAGTTACCTCTTCCCTGTGTCCTTTCCTCCCATGCACTCCTGCCCCCAAACTATCTCCCTTTGCACACACAACCCTTCTTATCTCCCATGATTGATCTCTCTAAGGATTGTATCTATGTAGTGTAAATATTCAGCTCATATGAGCTGGAAGCCACAGGAGTAGGTTCAATTCCAGACATGAAGGGCAACTAGGGGCCATAGTCTCAATGGTTCCACCAGGCTCTACCAGGCCAGCACACCTGGTTCTTTCTTTCTTTTAATGATTTTGAGTTTTGTTCCACATTGTTCTCCCACTCTATCCAGGATCTCCTCCAGAAATCCCTGTCTGAGTGGTTGACAGTGGTAGCCAGGCACCATCTTGTTTTTCTGGTCTCATGGTCATATAGGCTGAGGATCTCAGGATGTACCAGTCTCTTGGACTAATTGTTTCCATGCATCTTTGGTTTTCTTCATTCTTCTTTGGTCTGGATGCAACTAATCATTGCATCTAAATGACCACTTGCAAGCTTCTAAGATCCCAGTTGCTACTTGCCAAAGTAGGATGTGGAACAATATTTTTGTGTAGTATGTTATACATTGGCTAGGATTTTGTTGAAGATTTTTACGTCTATATTCATGAGGGATATTGGTCTGTAGTTTTCCTTTTTAGTGATTACTTTGCCTGGTTTTGATATCAAGATTATGTTTGCTTCATAAAATGAATTTGGGAGGATTCCATCCTTTTCTATCTGGAATAGTTTGAGTATAACTTATGTCAATAGATTGACATCAGTTCTTCTCTGAATGTTTGGTAGAATTTGCCAGTGAAACCATCTGGGCCAGGGTTTTTTTTTTTTTTTTTT
>NW_006922041.1:147847-165228 GCF_000298275.1 Orycteropus afer afer
ATTTTTTTTATGACCTGTTCAATTTCTTCTTTTGTTATGGGTCTGTTTAAATTTTCTACCTCAACCTCTGTTAGTTTAGGTAAGTAGTATGCTCCAGAAATCTGTCCATTTCTTCTAGATTTTCAAATTTTTGGGGAGTATAGTTCTTCATAGTATCCTGATATTACCCTTTTAATTTCTGTTGGTTCTGTAGTGATGTCACCCAATCCATTTCTTGTTCATGTTATTTTTGTTCTCTTCCTCTTTTTCTTTGTTAAATTTGCCAGTTGCTTGTCAATTTTATTAATCTTTTCAAAGAACGAACTTCTAGTCTTGTTGACCTTTTTTTAAAATTGTTTTTCTATTTTCTGTTTCATTTATTTCTGGTAGAATCTTTGTTTGGTGATTGTAGATTGTTTTTTGCTGCTCTTTTTCTAATTGTTGGAGATTTTGGGTTAAGGGGTTGATTTTGGCTCTTTCTTCTTTTTTGATGTGTGCATTTATTGCTCTAAATTAGCCTCTCATCACTACTTTTGCTGCGTCCCAAAGATTTTGGTATGTTGTGTTTTTGTTCTAGTTTGTTTCAAGGAACTTTTAAATTTCATTTTTCATCTCTTCTATTACCCAGTCATTTTCAAGGAGGGTGCTATTCAGTTTCCATGTGTTTGCTCTTTTTCTGTTCATCTTCCTATTGTTGATTTCTAATTTGATAGCATTGTGATCTGAGAAGATGCTTTGCAGTATTTCAGTGTTTTTAAATTTATTGAGGCTTGTTTTGTGGCCTAATATATGGTCTATCATGAAGAATGTTCCATATGCACTGGAAAAGAGTGTATATTGTGCAATTGTTGAGTAAAGTCCTCTGTAGATGTCTATAAGGTCAAGTTGGTGGATTGTATTTTTTACTTCTTCTGTGTCTTTGTTGAGTTTCTTTCCAGTTGTTCTATCTTTGATTGAAAGTGGTATATTAAAGTCTCCTACTATGACTGTGGAGTCATCTGTTTGTGTTTTCAGTTGTGTTAGTCTGGTTTATGTATTTTGGGGCTCTTTCACTGGGTGCATAGATATTTATTGTTGTTACGTCCTCTTGTTCAATTGATCCTTTAATCATTATATAACGTCCTTCCTTGTCTCTTATGGTGATTTTTGTCTTAAAGTCAATTTTATCAGAAATTAATGTTGCCGCTCCTGCTCTTTTATGGTTGCCATTTGCTGGATATATCTTTTTTCAACCTTTGTATTTTAGTCTATTTTTCTCTCTCTCTAAGGTGTTGTAGACAGCATATTTATGGGTATGTTTTCTTATCTATTCTGCAACTCTTCATCTCTTGAGTGGTATGTTTAATCCACTGACATCCAGTATAATTATTGACAAGCATGAATTTGTTGTTACCATTTTGTTATGTGCTTTTTTGTCATGTTGCTGATTTATTTGTTCCTTATAATTTTCTGTGCTGAGCTTGTTTTGTTTATGAATCGTGTTATCACTTCCTTCATTGCTATTGTTTTAATATTTGCTAAATATTTGTGCTGGTCCTCTTTTTTATTTTGATGTGAAGGTTTATCATTTTTCTTTGAGGTTACCCTGTGATTTATAGTTTTCTTCTCAAGTTCAGAACAGTCCCTTCTATCTTGCAATTTTCTTGACTTCCTTACCATTTAGAAGTTCTGTAACTACACAATTTTTTCCCTCTTTTTGTTTGTAGTTGTCCTCATTTGTCAATTGATGTCTCTTGTTCCCTGTTTATAATCTTGTAAGCTTATTTCCTTCAGATACTTCCATAACTGGGTTGGTTTCTGGGTTATGTCATCATGTGTGTTAATAGTCAGTTGTTATTTGCTATTGTTTGTTCTCTGTCCAAAGGACTTCCTTTAGTATCTCTTGTAAGGGTGGTCTTCTTTTAACAAATTCCCTTAATTTCTGTTTATCTGGAAATGTCCTAATTTCATCATCATATTTGAAGGACAATTTTGCTGGGTATATAATTCTTGGTTGGAGTTTTTTTCTTCCATGGTTTTATATATACCATTCCTTTGTCTATTTGCTTGCATGGTTTCTACCAAGATATCTGAGCTCAGTCTTATTGGATGTCCCTTGTAGGTAACTTTTTGTTTTCCCTGTGTTGCTTTCAGGATTCTTTCTTTGTCTTGGTTTTAGTAAGTTTGATGATGGTATGTCCTGGTGATTTTCTTTTAGGGTCTATCCTTTTTGGGGTTCGTTGAACTACTTCAATGGATATATTCTCATCTTTCATCTTACCAGGGAAATTCTCTTCCAACAAATCTTAGACAATTTTCTCTGTAGTTTTATTTGTCTCTTCCTGTTCTGGAATTCTGATTACACATAGGTTATTCTTTTTGATGGTATCCCACATGAACCTTAGGGTTTCTTCATTTTGTTTTGATCTTTTTTCTGATTGACCCCTTCCCAAAAATGTATTCAGGTATTTGTTTTCATGTTCAGTAATTCTGTCTTCCATTGATTCAATTCTACTCCTTTGCTTGTTCAATATGTTATCTATTTCTGAAAATCTAGTATTAATCTTCCAGATTTCTATTTGTAGATTTTGTTCATTTCTAACTTTTCATTTATTTTGTCATTTTGTTCTTGTAGTTTTTCGAAATTATTTTAGGGTTTTCTCTGTGTTTTCCTCAGTTTTGTCAGTGGTTTCCCTGATCTGTCTCTCAATCTGTTGAAGGCACCTAAATACAATTCTTTTGAATTCCTTATCAGGGTGTTCCAATGCTGTTTCTTCCTGAAGGATGTGTTCTGTGTCTGTGTCCTGGTCACTTGTTTCTCCTGCTTTATCTTGCTTCTTTGTGTGGACTATGATGATCTGTTGTCTCTGAGACATTGTGACATTTTTGTGTTTATATTTAATTGGTGGTTGTATGTTGGAGTGATTTTTCCAAGATTTTCATTTTCTTTGTTTTGTTTGGATGTTACCTAAGTATGCAGGGTGCTGTGCTCCTCTATTCACTAGGTGGTAGCACTTATACACTCACCACCTGTCTCCTTTTCTGTTGTCAGCTTCCCATATGTCTTTGCTGTCCTTGGCAAGTAAAGCTTATTCTTAGATTCCTGGAATTTGAATGAGAATGCTGTCACTTTAAATATCCAAAATGACCATTGCTTGTAACCAATCAAATGGCTGTACCCACCAGACACTTGAAGTCCACAGCTCAGGTTGTCTCCTTCTTTGCTGTTTCCCTTTCCTGCAATCCTTGATGACCAGGGCTGATCTTTAGGTCAATTCTCAAGTCCCAACACCACTTGGAAATATATTTAGGCTATTGGTTCCACAGTCCACAGCTTCATCTGTCCCTGTACTTGGTGTTTTCATTCAGGTTCTTCCACTAGTTGTTGCCTAATCCATCTTCTGTATAATTCCTTTCACAGCTCAGGGCTCCAGGATTACCTTCTGTATCTCTGTCAATTGGTTTCTCTTTTTCTTTGTTGAAGAGTAAATGTGTAGCTTGTCTGCCTATCCTGCCATCTTACCGGAAGTCCTCAATTGGTTGTTTTGACATCACCTATTTCATTGTTATTCATGTTACTTCCATCTTTTCCTTTCTTAAATTTATCAGGGGTTTGTCAATTTTATTAATCCTTTCAAAGAACCAAGCTCTAGTCTGTGTATTATTTCTATTGTTTTTCTGTTTCTTTTATTTCTGGTCATATGTTTATTATTCCCTTTTTTTCTGGTAACTGTAGGCTTTATTTGCTATTTTATTTTCCTAATTGGTGAAGATGTTGGGTTAAAATTTTGATTTTGGATCACTCTTCTCTGATATGTATATTTATTGCTATCAATTGTCCTCTGAGCATTGCTTTTACTGTATCCCAAAGATTTTGGTATGTTGTGTTTCCATTCTCATTTGATTCAAGGAAATTTTTAATTCATTTTTTTATTTTTTCAATTCCTAGTAATTTTTAAGCAGGGTGTTATATTCAGTTTCCATATATTTGATTTGATTTTCCTGATTTTATTTGATTTCTAATTTTATAGTACAGTGATCTGAGAAGTTGCTTTGTAGTATTCCAATCTTTTTAAGTTTATTGAGCCTTGCTTTATGGGCTAACATATGGTCTATTCTGGAGAATGTTCCATGGAGCACTATTTTCAGTATTT
This sequence comes from Orycteropus afer afer, assembly GCF_000298275.1. Taxonomy (NCBI): domain Eukaryota; kingdom Metazoa; phylum Chordata; class Mammalia; order Tubulidentata; family Orycteropodidae; genus Orycteropus; species Orycteropus afer. Next base: position 151,960 of record NW_006922041.1, read on the forward strand.
TATTTCCAATAGCCACCATCACTTAAATTCCATTTGTGAGCATTTAAGTTACCTTTTTCCTCAGGCTGCCAGGAACCTCATAGCCCAGTTGAATATTGGAGTCTGGTAAATATACTAAACATGGGGTATTTTTCTCTCTTTTTCCTTTTAAGTTTCTTAATTCTTATAGTAATATTGTATATGTGTCTTTTATTGGAAGCATCTCTACTCCAGCTTGAAATCCATTGAGGGACAAATAAAGAGACATCTCCAGGGCAGCTTAGATGGCTGCTGCCAAGGGAGATAGTGCCATGGTTCCCTTTACTCAGAAGCACTGAATTCCTTTGTCTGCCAGGAGCTGGGGATGGAGAGGCCTAATTAGCCTTCCTATTCTAAACACTCATCAATCCCCATAAACTGCTTGGCTCTGATCCACAGCTGATAATGCAGGAGGCACAGGGCTGCCTGGGCAATTCTAAAGCTTGGCTGGAATCTACTATCCTGGGAGAATCATAGCCCCATAGCTGTCTTCTCCTTGTTAGCAATCAGAAAATGGCTTCACACTAATTCATGCTCCTCCAAAATTGGACACTGATATGTAGGAACTTTGGAACATTTTTCTGGCTCAGCACATTTATGAAAATACACTTTGGGAAGGCTAGGGAAAAGGATGATAAGAAGGACACCTGAGGCTTCCCAGAGTGAACTGAGCCTGACTGAGGATTTAGAAGACCTGGGCCTGGGATTTACCACCAGTTAGTTGTGTGATCTCTTCTAAGTTACTACTCTGTGTGTCCCATTTGGCTTCTATTTCCAACCCCCAACCCCCCACCAAAAAAAAAAGTTAAGACTACAGACTATTCTCAACAAAACAAACCACACACACATGCACACACATGCACACACACATACACACACATACACACAACCAGTTGTGTTGTGACCCCATGTGTGTCAGAGTAGCTGTGCTTCATAGGTTTTAAATGGCTGATTTTTAAGAAGTAGATAGCTAGATCTTTCTTCCATGTCATCTCTGGGTAGTCTCAAGTCTCCAACCCTTTGGTGAGTATCTAAGCATGTTAACCATTTGCACAACCCAAGGTGTACTTAGGGTATTGTAATAGATGTCCTGCCACAAAGAATAGTGTGGAGATGTATAACCTCTTTTTAAAATGAATTTGGAAAACTGGAAACTGAGGTGAATAAATATGTTTCTCTACTTCAAGACTGCTTGTTGTTGTTGTTGTTGTTAGGTGTGGTCAAGTCATCTCTGACTCATAGTGACCTCATGTACAGCAGAACGAAACATTGCCCGGTCCTGTGCCAACCCCACAATCTTTGCTATACCTAAGCCCATTGTTGCAGCCACTGTGTCAATCCATCTCGTTGAGGGCCTTCCCATTTTTCGTTGTCCCTCCATTTTATCATGATATCATGATATCATTCTCCAGGGAATGGTCCCTTCTTACAACATGACCAAAGTAGGTGAGACTAAGTCTTGCCATTCTCTCTTCCAAGGAGCAATCTGGCTGTACCTCTTCCAGGACAGATCCATCAGTTCTTATAGCAGTCCATGGTACTTTCAACATTCTTTGCCAGCACTACAACTCAAAAGCGTTGACTCTTCTTTGGTCTTCCTTTTTCATTGTCCAGCTCACGCATATGAAGTGATTGAAAATACCATGGCCTGTGTCAAGCGCATGCTTATTAGTCTTCAAGGAAACATCTTTGTTCTGCAGCACTTGAAAGAGGTCCTTTGCAGAAGATTTGCCCAATATTGTATGACATTTGATATCTTGACTGCTGCTTCCATTTGTGTTGATTATAGAATCAAGTAATATGAAGTCCCTGACAACTTCAGTCTTTTCTCCATTTATCGTGATGCTTCTTATTAGTCCCATTGTGAGGATTTTTGTTTTCTTTATAATGAGGTGTAATCCATACTGCAGAGTGTATTCTTGAATCTTCGTCAGTAACTGCTTCAAGTCATCCTCACTTTTAGCAAGCAATGTGTCATTTGCATAACATAGGTGTTAGTGATTCTTCCTCCAATCCTGATGCCACATTCTTCTTCATATAGTCCAGTTTCTCAGATTATTTACTCAGCATATACAGATTAAACAACTATAGTGAAAGGATACAACTCTGATGCACTCCCTTCTTGATTTTAAAACATGCAATGTCCTCTTCTTCTGTTTGAACAACAGCCTCTTGGTCTATGTACAAGTTTCTCATGATCACAAGTAAGTGTTCTGCAATTCCCATTCTTCTCAATGTTGTCCATAATTTGTTATAATCCACAAAATCAAATGCTTTTGCCTGGTCAATAAAACACAAGATCTTTCTATTATTCTTTGCTTTGAGCAAAGATCCCTCTGACATAAGCAATGGTATGCCTTGTTCCATGTCCTCTCCTGAATCTAGTTTGCATTTCTGGAAGTTCTCTGTCAATATACTGCTGTAATCATTTTTGAGTTATGTTCAGTAAGATTTTACTTGTGAACAATATTAATGATATTGTTTGATAATTTACACATTCTGTGGGATCACCTTTCTTTGGAATGGGTACAAATATAGATCTCTTTCAGTCAGTTGGCCAGGTAGTTGTCTTTCAAATCTCTTGGCATAGCCAAGTGGGTGTTTCCAGTGCAGCATGTTTGTTGAATCATCTCAATGGTTATCCCATCAATTCCTGAAACCTTGTTTTTCACCACTTCCTTCAGTGAAGCTTCAACTTTTTCCTTCAATATCATTGGTTCTTGATTATATGCCACCTCCTAAAATAGATGAACATTGACCAATTCTTTTTGGTACAGTGACTGTATATTTTTTTCCATCTTCTTTTGATGTTTCCTGCATCATTCAATATATTGCCCATAGAATCTTCCAGTATTGCAACTTGAGGCTTAAATTTTTTCTTCAGTTCTTTCAGCTTGAGAAATGCCAAATATGTTCTTCATTTTTGGTTTTCCAACTTCAACTCTTTGAACATTTCATTATAATAATTGACTTTGTCTTCTTGAGCTGCTCTTTGAAATCTTCTGTTCAGCTCTTTGATCTTGTAATTTCTTCCCTTTGCTTTAGCTACTCTACACTCAAAGGCAAGTTTCAGAGTCTCTTTTGACATACATTTTGGTCTTTTCTCCCTTTCCTGTCTTTTAAACGACCTTTTGGCTTCTTCATGGATGATGCTCTTGATGTCATCCCACAATTCCTCTGGTTTTTGGTCATTGGCATTCAATGCATCAAATCTTTTCTTTAAATTGTCTCTAAATTCAGGAAAGATATTATCAAGGTCATATTTTGGCTCTTGTAGACTTGTTTTAATTGTCTTCAACTTTAAGTTGAACTTGTATATGAGCAGTTGATGGTCTGTTCCACAGTCAGCTCCTGGCCTTGTTTTGGCTGAAGATATTGAGCTTTTCCATCTTCTCTTGCCACAGATGTAGTCAATTTGATTCTTGTGTACTCTGTCTGGTGAAGTACTCTGTGTACTTGGTCTTGCAAAATGCTATCACGAGATCACCAGCATTATTTCTATCTCCAAGGGCAAATTTTCCAACTACTGGTGATTTGTCTTTATTTCCAAGATTTGCATCCCAATTACCAGTGATAATCAACACATCTTGATTGCATGTTTGGTTAATTTCAGACTGCAGAATTTGGTAAACATCTTCAATTTCCTCATCTTTGGTTTTGGGTTGGTGTGTAAATTTGAATAATAGTAGTATCAACAGGCTTTCCTTGCAGGCATATGGAAATTATTCTATCACTGATAGTATTGTACTTCAGGATAGATCTTGAAACATTTGTGACAATGAATGCCACACCATTCCTCTTCAATTTGTCATTCCTGGCATAGTAGATCATATGGTTATCTGATTCAAAATGGTCAAAACTGGTCCATTTCTGCTCACTTATGGCTAGGATATCAATCTTTATGTGTTCCATTTCATTTTTGACAACTTCCAATTTTCCTAGATTCATATTTTGTACATTCTGTGTTCCTATTATTAATGGATGTTTGCAGCTGTTTCTTCTCATATTGAATCATGCCACTTCAGCAAATGGAGGTTTTGAAAGCTCTACTTTGTCCATATCATTAAGGTAGTCTCTACTTTGATCAGTCAGCTCTTTCCCGGTCATATTTTGCATGCCTTCAGACCTGAGGGGCTCATCTTCTGGCACTGTATTGAACAATGTTTCAGTGCTATTCATAAAATTTTCCAGTAATATATTAGACAGTGTTTCACTACTATTCATAAAGTTTTCACTGGCCAATTCTTTGAGAAGTGGATGGCCTCGTACTTCATCTGAGTCTTTCTCAGTCTGAAATTGGTCCACCATGGGGACCCCTGCTGGCACAGCCTCTGGCCTTACAGCAACATGCAAGCCACCACAGTACAACAAACCAACAGACAAGTTCATCTCCCTTAGCCGTTCCAACTTCTCTGCTCAGTTCCTGGGTGTCCCCCTACCTGTTCTGGCCGCTGGCCCTGTCTACTGCTGCTTTCTGCTGCCTGGGGGATGTTTTTCCCACCTTATATGTTTAGAAGACTGCTTAGAGCCTTTAATATGCTAGTGTGTACTGGGATTCTTCATGTGAAGAGATGCCTAACATAGTATGTTCATTTGACTATGGAACCTGCTTTGAGGAAAGCATCTGTGGGCCTGACAGTATAATCTGAGCTCCTAATTACCATTCCATACTGCCTTTTAAACTACAAGTCCTCTGTTCTTGCAGCCTCATTGTGAGGGTTACTTACCACAGTCTGGATCTTCAAGCAGGTCCATGATGACTGAGTCAGCGCCCTTGGTGTAGACTATGATTTCTTGAGTCAGTGGGTGCCTCACAACCACAGACATCCTCTTCCTGACAGAGTCGAAGTCCAGGGTGTAAAGAAGGTCAAAGGTGAGGCAGGTGCCCTGAGGCAGGCGCACAGTCACCTGCTCAGGTGTGCGGGACACCAGAGTGAAGCTGTAAGCATGGGCAGCATGCACCAGGGCTGCCTCATCAGGGCTCTCGGCCTCATAACAGAACTCGGGACTAGCCAGGCCCGGGACCGGAGCCTCCAGCACCTCCTTCAGTGGAGGGGCCTCCCCAGATCCCACGATGTCACCCTGGTCCCATGTGCTACTTTTGTAGCCACCATCAGTGGAGTAGTCTCTACTACACACAGACACATCGTCTCTCTCATCCGAGTCTGTGGTGGGCATGTTGGTTCCCAAACTCTCTTCCAGGTCTGTGTCAGAGGGCACTGTGGATGAGAATGACTGGCTGAGGTTTGACAGCTTCAACCTCTGGAAGAGTTGCTGAATCTTTTCTAGGGACACCCCCAGAGCCTTGGTTGAGGATGGCATGGTGACCTTGAGTGAAGGAAGAAAAATAGAACATTACTATCAGTGTTGGACAAAATATCAAGCTCTCTCATGGCAGAAGATGATGGTCATTTTGCAAGGTGATTATCTGTGTTTCTATGATTGTAGGTTAAGTCTCCTTCCCACAATGGGCTTCAGTTTACCCACCTGTAAAATGATTGATTGAGTTAAGCAAGATGTTTCTTTGCAGCCTTAATATTCAAGGATGGTCAATGATCATTTTCTCCATCTTTTGACCCTCCCAGTCTGATTATAAGAGCTCTGGTGGCGTAGTGCCTAAGGCATTAGACTGCTAACCAGAAGTCTGGTGGTTCAAACCCACCAGCCACTCCTTGGAAGGAAGGCAAAGCAATCTACTTCCATATCCATTCCAAGACACCGACTTGGAAACCCAAGGAAAGGTCACTATGACTTGGGTCCAACTCCACAGCAATGAGTGAGTCTGATCATGGAGAAAGGAAGGAAATGGAGACAAATGCCAGATGCATAGCAAGAACTCACATTCCCCAAACCTGGGTCATAGTCTTAGCTGCTTTATCTCTGTCTGCACTGTTTCATTTCATTCTCCTAGCAACTCTATGGGCTACTGTCAGATTATCCCAATTCATAGATGAGGAAACTGATGCACAAAGAGGTTAAGTAAATTGGTCACTATCACATAATGTGTAAGTAGTGGAGCTGGGACCTGACTAATCTGCTTGACTCCAGAGACTGGGCTCTTTTAACACTGACCTGTCTGCCAGCTAAAGCCCCCTCTTCTCCTATTAACTTGAAAATTGAGTGTTTGATACTGATCCTCCCAAAATGGTTCTTCTTCTTGTATCAAAAAATACAGTTAATTTCTCAGATAATGCTTCCTACCTCCCAAAGCTCTCTGAAGACTTTTGATAACCTGACTACTTTTCCATGGCTGAGAAGTTCAGGGTGGCTTGGAATCTGGACTTAATAAGGGGTGTTCCTGATTTGGTGCCTGAGTGAACTTTCTTTCTTTGTTTCATAGTCATACATTGTACAACCAATTATTCTCATCAATGACTCACAAGGAGCTTGGGTGAGAGTGTGCAGCTAATTAACAAATCTACCTTCAGTACTAAAAAATCAAAATGCTGCATTATCTCCATTAGCTGAACATTACGACTAATGTTATTTTTTAGCCTCTATACAAAAGCAAATGGATGTTACTGAATTGTACATGCAGAAATTGTTGAATTGGTGTATGTCCTGCTGTGTATATTCTCAACAACAACAACAACAAAATAAATTATATTTTTTAAAAAGAGTATGGGGGCATTAGTGGCTCAGTGGTAGAATCCTTGCCTTCCATGAGGGGGATGTGAGTTTGACTCCCACACAGTGTACCTCATGTACAGTCATCACCTGTCTGTCAGTGGAGGCTTGTGTATTTCTGTGATGCTAAACAGGTTTCAGTGGAGTTTTCAGACTAAGATGGTCATTGTTTTGCTTACCTAGTGCCACTCTAACAAAAAACCACAAAAGGGATGGCTTTAACAAACAGGAGTTTATTCTCTTACAGTTTGGAGGCTTTAAATCTGAGTTCAAAGTGCCAGGCTCTAGGGGCTGGGTGAAAGCCCCGTCAACCCTGGGTTTCAGCTCTGCCTCTTGCTCTCAGCCCACTGAAGCTGGAGGCTTTTCTTCTCTCAGACAACTTCTGGCTGCTGAGGCTGACAAACCCAAGGTCAATAAGTAAAAAGGCACAGTCCCAATGTTACCGAACAATGGCAGGCCACTAATTCCAAGTCCAGGACAAGTCCCAAGATGGGTAGGGTGTGGCAGACTGTTGAACAATGACCTGGCCACATGCAGGGTTCAAGCATGCCAAAAAGCTGGAGACCTTCCTCAAAGTTGCTTCTTATATACTGGAAGAAGACCACATCCCTAAAGCAGCTACTCAGCTCCTCCAGTAGATTCCACCATGGAATTAATTACCAATCTCACCATGGGGAACAACTACATCCAGCTGCCAGCCACTCAACCAGGCCCAGCCAAGTTGATACATAACCTTAACTACCACAGACATGGAAGAAAGGCCTGGTGATCTAATTCTGAAAAGCAGTCAAAGAAAACCCTATGGATCACAAATCTGATCTATAAAAGATCATAAGGGTGGCACAGGCAGGGTTTTGTTCCATTGTATGTGGGGTTGCCATGAGTTGGGGATTGACTCCACAGCAACTGTCAGCAACAACAACTTATAAAATCAGAGGCCAGTATGCATAACATTATTATGAGCCATTATTAAGTCATACGGAGGGTTCACCATGTACTAACCATATACTCTTTGATAAATTACTTTTGCTCTCTGAACCACAGTTTATTCACTTGTTAAATCCAAGGATATACCTCATAGGGTTGTTGGGTTGTGAAGATTAAATGATTATGCAGATAATTGTTTGGCATGGTGCCTGGCATAGAGTAAGTGCCCAGGAAATATTAACTGTGCTGACAGATTTGACACAAATTTGAAAGCTACAGAGAGACCTCATATATAATTTTATCCATTTATTTAAAAATGAGGAAACTGAGGTCCAGAAAGGATCACAGAGTTGTTCATGATTTTCCAGTGATGAGACAGTGACACTGGCTAAAGCCCAGGTGTCTTCTCTTCCTGTTGAGGGCTTCTCCCCTCACTCCTACCCTTCTCTCTACCTCCCTGCCTCCCTTCTTACCTACCTCTACCATCTCCAGTCCTTACCCTCTGCCTAGGCTCAGTGGTTGTGGAGACCATGACGGAGTTGCAGATGGTGAGGGCCAGGAAGAAGTCAGCAATGGAGGAGGTGGTGGAGAGGGAAGGTGTGGCAGGCCTGGTGTCTGACAAGGTCTCTAGCCACAGAGCAGCATCCCGCACCTTGGTCAGTAGGTTTTTATCTGGAGTCACATCTTTTTCCTGGTAAAGAAAGGCCTGAGTGAGAGTTTTCCCAAAGACATTGGGAAGAAAGGCCCTCTCCAGCAGGGTTCAGTGCATAGGTGGTAAGGATCATACAGTCATCCCTCTAGTCTTGCATCCAGTACATCTTCCCAAGCTGCAGGCCTAGGATTTCAGGTCCTTATTTGATTCCTCCCTCTCCTTCAACCCCACATGTCTGTCAGTTACCAGGTCCTAGTAGTTCTTCCCTCTCAGTGTCTCCCTATTTCTGCTGCTTCCAGTTGCACTCAGGCTTGCTTTCCACCAGTCCTGGATTTCTGGATCAGCCTCTTTCCTGATGTTGCTCCCTCTCACCTCTTTTCTTTCTAACATTCCATATGTATCAGTACCACTCCATTCTTCCTAAAACACCATTTTGCTCATGCTACTCTTGGTCTCCAAAAATATTCAGGACATTTCCATTGTTAACATGATCAAATCCAAAGTCCCAAATCTGACATCTATATTCATCCACAATTTGCATTTCCTTTCTTTTTAATCCATCACTTCTCAACGTGGATCCCCAGCTCAGCCAGGTAGTCTGTTTGCTGCCTCCTGGATCTATACTCCCCTTCTTTGTCTCTGATTACACTATGTTTGCAAAATCCTCTTCTGTCTGCTAGAGTCCTTCCTAGACTTTGATAACTATGAAAAGTCCCAGCTGTCCATGAGACCTTATTCAACCCACACTGAATTCTCTTTCTTCTGAGCCACAATAACAGGGTCTTGAACTCAAAATGTTCACAGCAGTCAGGTAGGTAAGGTGGATGAGGGAATGGGCCAAGGTACAGATGAAGACACTATAAGAGTCACAGGGACTGTGGAGACCTGGCAAGTCCTATCTTATCTAAAAGGCAGCAACTGCTCTGCCCAGTGAAATGCCCAAATGCTGGTCTAGTTTGCCAAATCTCCTGTAAGATCTTCTAGTTTCTAAAACATATTTCTATGGGCTGGCTCTGACTCATGGGTCTCCAATTTTTTACATCTTTATAGGAGTTACCTTTTGTTACATCCTTTTGGAACTCACTACATATTGATTTATAATCTAAATACACTTGTCTTATGGGCATGTTCCATCTCTCTGGAGATAAAGTAAATACCATAAAGAAAAGACTCGTTTTCCATGAGGTTGTATCTTCTGGAGCTCCAACTATAGTTTACAGTTGGATATAACAAAAGCTGTTCATAAAGAAGCTCCCACCATTTCTATTAGTGTTCACAGTTCACAGTTGAATTAAAGTTTAGAGGGAAGAGAGTCAATGGTAGAAAAAGATGCATGGAGGGGATTTTGAATGATTCATGCAGGTTGAGAACCTGTGTGAGGGCCAATGAGCTAATGTCTTTACAAATAAGAACCCAAATAAAGATTAAAAAAACCAAAAAACAAAAAACAAAAAAACAAACAAAAGAAGAAAAAAACAAATACTGTGGGAAAAGAGTCCCAAGACTTCTCTGACTACTAGATCAAATGACTCCAGAAGTCATATTTTATCTTCTCTGAGGCTGCTGCCACAGATAAGAGGAGGAAACCTAGACATATCTAGAGTTTCTGGTTTCCTAGAAGGTCCCTGGGTGGTGGACATGTTTTGCACTGGACTACTAACCTAAATGATTGGCCATTCAAACTTACTCAATGGTGCTATGGAAAAAAAGGCCTGGAAGTTTGCTTCTATAAAGACTGCAGCCAAGTAAACCCTGGAGTAGTTCTCCTCTCTCACCTGGGGTTGCAATGAGTCAGAATCAACTTGACACCAACCAGTATGGTTTGGTTTTGACCTTGTTTCCTGGAGTTATAAGAGTTGGATTTTTCCGATAATATAGGAAGATTAAGGGGAAAAGTGACTATTAATGTGTTGAAGCACCCTCTTTAGATAGTTCCAACCTTCACTTGGGGAACTTTTCAAGAGTCAAAGTCACACCATCTTCTCGTTCTTACTACCTTAAGAAGACAACTTCCAGAAAAACCTATTTATTAAAAGGAAAAATGATGGCAGATCTGCATGAAATCTGCATTTCCTTTCACTGCTCTGTGAGTAGTGGTGAACCATCCATGTGACATGGTGTCACAATTTTCAGAAACCTTGAGAGGGAAGCAGACACTTCCCATCTTGCCTGCCTTTGTGTGTAGTCCTCATAATAAAAGTTCACATTCATGAAATACTTTCTACCTTTCCAATCAGTGTCATTTATGTGACCTCATCTGGTTCTGCTGACAATTTGAGCAGTCCCAACTTAGTTGAGACTCATAGAGGTGAGCTGACTTGACCTATGTCACCAGTGAGTCAGTATTAAGCCAGAATAAGAACTCAGACCCCTTAACTGCCAGTCTGGAGTTTTTCCTCTCTGTGGCCACTGTACAGCAGCACTTTTCCTTTATTAATGCTTCTCTGCAAATCACTTTGGATAGATTCCAGGGTCTATCAGTTGACATCATATGACAGTACCCACCATCAGTTTACCAATACCACTCAAGGAAATCTGAGTCCATTCCTGACAATATTAATGATTGTTCCTTTTCATTTAGTGCTTCTTACATATCAATTACATCTGTTACCTCATTTCATCCCTGCCTAGAGCAACACTGCATGTCCAGTACTATTATCCTCCCAGTTACCTCTGTATTTCAGATGAGGAAGCTCACAAAAGTTACTTAAGAGTCTTATCCTAGGTCACCCAATAAATTGAAGAGATTCCTTCAGCTGATTCCAGATATTCTGATTCCAGAATCCATACTATGCCAGACAGGACCCCCCATGACAAGAAAGTGGCCTTTGAGATATGCTAACAGACAGCCTTTTCATGTCTGGAATACCAAGTACACTGAAGAGTTTGCAGATATAATCCTTAGGGCTCAGCAGACAGTCCATAGGATTATAAGGGGGATAATGAGAATCTTCTTTTCTCAGGAAACAGATTTCATTTTGTTGAGTACATGAATGGGATGTTTTTGACATTTATCACAGATACTCAGAGTTGGGACCAAGCTTGGAGGTCATTAAAGCCAAAGCTTCTATTTTCCTGATAATGAAACTAAGTACCAGAGGGGAGGGAAGTGAACTGCACAATGAAGGAGGGTCAGAACTAGATTAGCTCTCACCTAACTCCAGCTTCTGACAGTGTGTTGCCTTGCCCCAAGCTATGCGAATTCCCTCATTTATGGATTACCAAACTGTGGCATAGTTCAGATGATTTAGCAAGTTATTTACCCAATGCCCATTTATCCTTTAGCCTATAAATACCATAAGGGCAGAGACTGTTATCCTCTGATGTGTCCCCAGTGCCTGACAGATTGCAGGTGTCCCCCAAAATTTGTTCACTGACTACTTTCTAGGACACCATGCTACTGTCCTATTGATTAACCAATGTTAAAACTCTTCTTTGATGTATTTCAAGAGTCCCTGGGTGATTTAAATGGTTAATGTGCTTGGCTGCTAAGCAAAAGATTGGAGGTTTGAGTTCACTCAGAGATGTCTTGGAAGAAAGCCCTGGTGATCTACTTCTAAATAAATCAGCCATTGAAAATCTTATGGAGCACAATTCTACTCTGACACACATAGGGTCACCATGAACTGGAGTTGGCTCAAAAGCAACTAGAATATATTGCCATTTAATCATACAGAGATGCATTAAAACAAAATAAAACAAACAAAAAAACAAACAAACAAAAAAAAAACAAACTTCCCCACGAAGAATTTATTTCTCTCTGGCTCCAGGCCAAAACTGCAGGTGTTAACAACAGATGCCAAGTTAACCTTTAACCACTCACCACAGACTTGTCTCTGCAGGGCAAAGTTCTTCATGATTCCTTTTGCTCAGAGCTCACTGGTTTCTTGCCTGGACCATTAGCATTTAGAAACTTGGCACTTAGGACACTTAAAAACAATGAGCCCATCTTTGAGTCTTTAGGCCAGATTATTTCTCCAAAGGAAAGAAACATAAATTTGTGGGTCTACCAGTTGTTTCAGGAGCCGTGGTGGTGCAATGGAAAAGTGCTTGGCTGCTAGATGGAAGGTTTATAGTTTGAACCCACTAGCTCCAGTGGATAAGGCACTTAACTGCTAACCAGAAGGTCAGCAGTTCAAACCCACCAGCTGCTCTATGGAAGGCAGACTGGGCGATCTACTTCCATAAAGATTAGGGAGCTCTGGTAGCGTAGTGCCTAAGGCATTTGACTGCTGCCATGTAGTAAATTACCTGGTATGGCTTTTCTAGCCATAAGTCTTTGTAAACTCTGTGGTGGAATTTGCTGTGAGCAACTGAGGAGCTCCTGATTATAAAAGTTATCCACCTGGGGTATTTCTATTGGGGCAACACAAAGCAATATTCTGGGAGGTTCCTGCTCTCTCTCAGGTGCTTAGAATTCTGATGTTATGATTGTTTAGTTTGGCCACTCTGCCAGGCTCAAAAGGAGGCCCCCTAGAGGCAGAAGAAGTCTCTCTCTGACTGCTGGTTGAGGAAGACATGCTGCTGAAAGAGACATGTGCTGCTGAAAGAGACATGCGCTCCTGAAAGAGCCATGCACTGCTGTGAAAGAGATGCAAGAGACACTCATTGCTGAGTGAGACACCGAGGGACACTCACTGTTGGGAGAGAGACTGTTAGGAGAGAGACTGTGGGCTGGGAAAGAAACTGAGCAGTTTTCCTGAATTTGAATTGTAGCCTGGTGCTTTCCTAATAAACCCCATAATCTGTGAGTTCTGTGTGGCCCCTGCAGTGAGTCATCGAACCCAGGAGAGAGGTGGTGGGTGCTTTGAGAGGAAGGGCTGGAGGGAGGCAGCATGTCTGGCTTTGCAGTAATAGACCTTGGGCTATTGATGGTGATTCTGTCTACCTCTTGTGGGGTTAGAAGAGGTCAGGAGATGTGGTCTCCTTGCCCTTTTTGCAACTGCTAACCAGAAGGCTGATTGTTCAAACCCACCAGCCACTCCTCGGAAGGAAGGTTGGGCAATCTACTTCTGTAGTGATACTGCCTCGGAAACCCAAGGAGG
>NW_006922041.1:165838-189632 GCF_000298275.1 Orycteropus afer afer
CAAGTCACGAGTTGTAATATTGAAGGATTCTATGGGCAAAAGATTGAATGACACAGGAAGCATCAAAAGAAGACAGAAGGAATACACAGAGTCACTGTATCAAAATAACTGGTCACCATTTAACAATTTCAGGAGGTAGTAATGATCAAGAGCCAATGATATTGAAGGAAGAAGTCCAAGTTGCACTGAAAGCATTGATAAAAAAATAAAGATCCAGAAAATGATCCATTTGAGATGTTTCAGCAAGTGGATGAAATGCTGCAAGTGCTCAGTCATCTATGCCAAGACATTTGGAAGACAGCTACCTGGCCGACTAGACTAGACTAGACAATATTTGTGCCCCTTCCAAAGAAAGGTGATCCAATAGAATGTGGAAATTATTTAAAAATACCATTAATATCACACACAAGTAAAGTTTTGCTGAAGATAATTCAAAAATGGTTGCAGCGGTACATCAACAGGGAACTTCCAGAAATTCAAGCTAGATTCAGAAGAGGATGTGGAACAAGGGATATCAATGCTGCTGTCAAATGTATCTTGGCTGAAAGTGGAGAAAACCAGTAAGCTGTTTACTTGTATTTTATTGACTATGCAAATGCCTTGGACTGTGTGGATCATAACAAATTATGGATAACATTTTGAAGAATGAGAATTTCAGAACACTTAGTTATGCTCATGTGGAACTTATACATAGACCAAGAGACAGTTGTTTGAACAGTGCAAGTACATATTGTGTGATTTTAAATCGGGAAAAGTTTGCTTCAGGATTATATCCATTCTCCGTACTTACTCAATCTGTATGCTGAGAAGCTGGACTATATGAAGAAGAACACAGCATCAGGATTGGAGGAAGATTCATTAACAATGTGTGATATGTAGATGACACAACCTTGGTTGCTGAAAGTGAAGATGACTTGAAGCACTTACTGATGAAGATCAAAGACTACTTGCCTTCAGTATGGATTACACTTCAACATCAAGGAAATAAGTCTTCACTACTGGCCCAATAAGCAACATCAGGATAAATGGAGAAAAAATTTAAGTTGTCAAGAATTTCATTTTACTTGGATACACAACCAATGCCCATAGAAACAACAGTCAAGAAATCCAATGTCACATTGCATTGGGAAAACCTGCTGCAAAAGACCTCTTTAAACTTCTCAAAAGCAAAGATGTCACTTTGAGGACTACGATGCTCCTGACCCAAGCCATGGTATTTTCAATAGCCTCATGTAAAAGTAAAAGCTGGACAATGAATAAGGAAGACCAAAGAAAAATTGATGTCTTTGAATTGTGGTGTTAGTGATGAATATTGAATACACCATGGACTGGCAGAAGGTTAAGGCATTGGGCTGATAACCAATAAGTAGGTGGTTTGAACCCATGAGCTGCTCCACAGAAGGAAGATGAGGTAATCTATTTCCATTAAGATTTACAGCCTTGGAAACCCTATTGGGGTTGCTATCAAATAAATCTGTTTTGGAAGAAGTATAGCCAGAATGCGCCTTAGAAGTGAGACTGGAAAGATACTTTTTCTCTTATACTTTAGACATATTATCAGAAGGGACCAGTCACTTGAGAAGAACATCATCCTTGTTAAAATAGAAGGTCAGCAAAAAAGAAGAAGATCCTCAATGAGATGGATTGACACAGTGGCTAAAACAATGAGCTCAAACATAACAACAATTGTGAGGACAGCGCAGGGCTGGGGAGTGTTTCATTTTGTTGTACGTAGGGTTGCTAGGAGTTGGAAGTAAGTCAATGGCACCTAACCACCACCACAACAACAGGAAGGAAGATCTGGTGATCTAATTCTGAAAATTAGCCAGTGAAAACCTTATGGATCCCAACATAACATTGTCTGACTCCTTGCTTTGGACATGTCATTGTGAGGGATCAGTTGCTGGAGGAGGACATCATGTTTGGCGAAATAGAGGGCCAACTAGGATATAGGAGATCCTCAGTAAGATGAATTGATTCAGTAGCTCCAATGAAGGTTCAAACATGCTGGTAATTGTGAGGATGGTGAAGGACTGAGCAATGTTTCATTTTGTTGTACATAAAGTCACCATGAGTTGAAGTTAACTCAATGGCAGCTAACAATAATGTAGCAAAGCCAGGTACTTTGCCAAGTGCTTTCACATACATCACTTAATCTTCATAACAATATAGAGATATTACTGTTATTCTACTATTTAAATTATAGGAAAATGAGGATGATTGAAGGTAAGCAACATGTCCCAGGTCACAACTTTAATTGAATGACTGTGACTTAAACCTAGTTCTGCCTGATGCCAAAGTCTGACCTTTTAAACATGACATCAGTATTTCCCAAATTTAATATGCATATCAATCACCTGGAGATCTTGTTAAAAAGCAGATTCTGATCTAGAAGGTCTAGAATGGGGCCTGCTCATTTGCATTTCTAATAAACTCCCAGGCAGTGCTGATGATGCTGGTCTAAGGACCATGGTTTGTGTAGTGAGTTTCTATGCTATGTGACCACCTTTTCTGTGCTTGGCTAGTGAAAAAAAGAGAAGGAAAGAAGGATGGAAGGGAGGAAGGGAGAGAGGAGAAAAAGAAAGAAGTTAAGGCAGAGATGCCAATGAAACTTCTTTTATTTATTTATTTATTTTTATTGCATTCTCTCTGGAGAGGTGGGATGGGGCATGCCCACAGAAGGAAGTGGTGGTGAATTTTGGAGGCGCCCATCCTGCCCAAATGCAAATTTTATGGCTGGGAAATATTTATGATTACTGGAAACAGTTTGTAAGGTGATACTTCTAAACAAAGATTCTGCTCAAAACTAGGCTTCTTACAGACCAGGGAGAAAAGCATTTCATTTTCTATCTGCCAGTAACATTAGCATTGGCTCAGAAGTCACCACTTTAGTTATGTTATCCCCACCCAGGGGCGTATTACCCAATAAGCAAGGTACGATTTCATATGGGTTTCACCTGTAGTGAAAAATACTTAAATGGTTTTTAAACAGTTTGGGACTTCTGGCTCTGCCCTAAAGTCACAAATTGTATAGCAGGAAGTTAGGAGCCAATAACTGATGCTTCCTTGTTCTTTGTAGTAAAATACAAAACAAAACAAAACAAAAGAATACCCAACTTTTTGTTGTTGTTGAGTTTTGCTTTATTTTTGGTTTAGAGTGAAGGGCCAAGGAAAACAAAAACTGACTTCTTTAGAATGCGGTGGAATTTTCTGCCATAGGCTGGTGCCTAAGGGTTTAAAGAGGGAGGTTCTGACTGAGTGTTCAAAGGGAAGGCAAAGAACTCATGATGCCAAGATCAGCAGATAAGACCAGTGCCAGGTGGGCAGGTAGGGGAAGATGCAGCAGGCAGGTGGAAGACTAAGCTAGCTCAGACATGCTTCTACGGGTCTTCCAAAAATGCGCGGGTGGGACTCCAGAAGAATAGCCTGGGGCTGCCACAAAGGTCTTTAGGGGTTAATTCAAGGATCTGGTACTCCAGGCGCAGATATTTTACCACTAATCGAAGTGTTAAGAGATTCTTGTCTACACAGAGGTGCCGTGAAAGAAAGACCTGGTGATTTACATCCAAAATATCAGCCACTGAAAACTTTATGGAGTACAGTTCTACTCTGACACACAGAAATCGCCATGAGTCAGAACTGACTTGTTAGTAACTGGTTGAGCCCTTTAAGGCAGCGTATATCATACCTTCAGCAAACACTTCCTAAGCTGTGGAAGGTAACGATTTGAGCCCACAGTCAGTGAGCCTACAGTCAGTGAATCAATTCCAACTCTGATATCAGAGGGTAGAGTAGAATTACTCCTAGGGTTTCCAAGGCTGTAAATCTTTACAGAAGCAGAATACCACATCTTTCTCCCAAGAAGTGTCTAGTGTGTTTGAACTGCCTACCTTTTGTTTAGCAGCCAAGCACTTTAACCACTGTACCACTGAGACTTCTTATTGGAGCCTAGTGAGGGCTAATTTCTGGTCTCCTTAGAGAGCCTCTCAGATCTTGCTGCTGGCTAGAATCATCAGAAACAAAAAATGCAAATATTCAGCTAGAACAAATAAGCCAGAACCTAGGGGGACAGAGCTCGGGGATTGTATACTATGAAACACCCCAGATGATTTACTGTATAACCAGGGTAGAGAACTATTGGCTTACAGAAAGAATAAAAACCATTCATTTTTTCTCAATGCCATCAGATATGTGAACATTTGTCCAAGAGTGACAACTTTGCTTTAGAAAGATCATTTAAATGTCTATTAGTTATCCCTTTGTCCAGAATACATGATTTTAAGATTAAATCTCTAAGAGAAACTCATGAGGCAGATAAATAAATAATAATAAATCCTTATTTTAAAGATGGGAAAATTGAGGCTTCCAGTTCAGTAAGTTGACCAGACACAGAGCTAATAAATGGATAAATGGTATATCTGAGATTAAAACATAGAGCATCTGACCCCAAATGTACCAGTGATATTGTTATACTATTTAATTTTTAAAACAACCTGGTGAGAATTGTAAGCAAAGTATTTACAGGTGATGGAAGGGATAGAGAGAGGTTTTACATGTTGCTTAATGTGGCTGCACAAGCCAGTAGCATAAACAAACAAACAAACAAACAAATAAATAAATAAACACTGCCATCAAGTTGATTCCAAGTCATAGTGACTTTCATTGGGTTTCCAAGGTAGTAAATCTTTATGGAAGTAGATTGCCCAGTTTTCCTTCCACAGAATTGCTGGTGGATTTGAACCACCAACCTTCTGGTTAGCAGTGAGATGCCTTGGGTACTGTGCTACCAGAGCTCCTCCCACAAGCCAGTAATAGAGCTAAAATCAGAACCTATACTTCCTGATCCAGTGCTCCCTCTAACAACAACCCAGGGCTACTATTGTCCCATTAACCCCTGATTTTCAAGCAATCCAATTGCAGAACAATTTACTTAGCTCACAAAGAAAATAATATCACCGGAGGCATACCTAGGGTACGGCAGGTATGACATATGCCCTGGGCACCCCTTGAGGTGGTCAAAAGTGAGCATTTTCTATTGGTCATCACAGTTTCCATCACCAGCTGTGAAAGATCATTCAGCAATTTAAAACTAATTGATATAGGCACTGTTTTCTGTAGATAGGCCTCTGAGTGTCACCATCCTGTCCTATTCAGACAACAAGAGTTGGGTCTTAATTTGTGTGCCAATTTCTTTTTGCTTTTGAGTAAACTTAGCTAGAACTTGCCTTCTCCCTTGCTGCCCAGGGCAGAAGTTTGACATCCAGGATCTGGAGACAGTTTAGGGGTTAATGTGTAACTCTCACTGACCATCAGCTAAGAGCCCCACAGGAAAGTTATACTGGCTGGTGCAGGCCTGCAGTTTTTCTGGGCTACTGAGATTTGTCACGTTAAACAAGGAACAGCATATCTGTCCCAACTAAGATTCACAAAATTATCTCAGTTGGCCTGGGCGATCTGCTTCCATAAAGATTTTGTTGTTGTTTTTGTTAGTTGCTGTCAAGTCTATTCTGACTCATGGCTACCCCATGTGTGCGCAGGAGAACTGCTCCATAGTGTTTTCAAGGCTGTGACTTTTTGGAATTAGATCACCAGGATTATCTTCCAAGGAGCCAACCTTTTGGCTACTATTCAGTGCTTAACTGTAGATTGCTGATTAAAACCAACAACAACAACAAAACAACCTTATGGAGCACCTCTATTCTGTAACACATGGGGTTATCATGAGTCAGAATAGACTCAATAGCAATTTTTTTTTTTTTCCCCTGGCCTGGAGAAAATGTTGTCAGGCATATAGGATGCTCATAGAACATACAACTGGCAGGTGCCAAAAGACACAGGGACTGCAAGACTAGGAATTTATGCCTAATGAGAATTCATTCAGTTTACTTTACAAATATTTAGGTAAAGAGTTGGAGGGACAACATTTGAATTGGGTGGGACAGAATTAGAGAAAGATTTGACAACATGCATGTCCTGTTGTTGTCTTACTTGGGAAAATAAAACAAACAAGCAAACAACTCTCACGGGATTCATATGTTTTAACACACTGTTACTAGATTTTATTTTTGCAAATTTTGAAGAGCTCTGGTTGTGCAGTGCCTAAGGCATTTGACTGCTATCCAGAAGGTTGGCAGTTCAAACCCACCAGCTGCTACATGGAAGGAAGATGGGGCAATCTACTTCTGTAAAGATTTACCGCCTCAGAAACTCAATGGGGCCCACTATGGGTTAGAATCGACTTGATGGCAGTCAGTTTGGTTTTTAATGTTGTATTTATGTGTATGACACTAATACAGACAGTGTACTTACCTACAGTTAAATAAGTAATAACCCTGACATAGAAGAAAGCATTTCTTCTTTGTCACAGTCAGAAAACCTAGTCCTGAGTTATGAATATTAGGTAGTAACATGGTAAAATACTTTTGATATCTTAAATTAAAAACAACAACAACCAAACCCTGCATCTATGTACTATGATTGCAAAAATGTTAAATATGTGTAGTGATGTAGGTGTATGTACTTATGAGGGATGTAAAGACTGAAGGAAATGCCCCCAAAAGATCCTTTCTTAAATCTGATTTTTTGATAGTTAGTATGTGTCTCTTGTTCAAGATAGTTGGGGAATAGTTGGGGACACTCTGTGACGCTGTAAATGCAGAAGATCCTAGATGATGTGTTTTCATGTTCCCTGGAGAAACAACATGATGCAGAATAAAGAAGGAAACAGGAGTCAGAAGACCCTGGTTCTGGCCTTCACTTGTGGGGAATGCTATGTCATCCTGGGGAAAGAACTTAATTTCTTCACCTGCTACCTGGATGTTGAGGGATAGCAATCCTAATGAATCAAAGATGAAGGAACCTTATGAAGAAAGTCCAGATCAAAAGTTTCAAATTTGAATGCTTTAGGGGCCAGACAGATAACTTAAGGAAAAAAAGTGGGAGGGAATCTTTGACATAGATGTTCTTCACTTAATAACCATTTAAGACTATTTTTTTTTTTATTACCACAAAAAGTATATTCCCTCCACCTTTTTTTCCCCTTGAAACAATTAAGCTTTACAAATCTAACTTTTGTTTTCCTAATTTGAGTGGAGTCGGCTCAATGGCAGATTGTTTTTTGTTTCTTAATTTTATTATCAGAAAAGCATGCATAATGATAAATGATGAGGTACTCATTTCAGTGATGAAGGTAAATAGTAGTGGGGGAACTGAAGACTACATGCCCAGTCTAAGTGCATCAACTCCTTAACTCAAGCCAAATATTGGCAGGAGGAAATGCTGGCTTAGTGTGAAGAATTTTTCTAATTTCATTTTTAAAGGAAAACCCAGAAATCTACACTTGCATATGAAATTTCCCAATTTATAAGCAACAACAAACATTTCAAATGAAAATAATCGTATGTGCCCAGCAAAACACATATGTGACCAAAGGCTGACATTTTGAGAGCTCTTCAATGTTTATACAGTCTTTTGTATTCCTCACTGCAGAGCCTTCTCCCATCTCTCCCAAGATGGTACACATACAATTCAAAAGCAAAAAGCAAGAACTTACTATGGGGCTGCTAAAGGCCACAGGAGGCTGTGCGCTTTCACAGTGCCCCATGGACCTTTGACGGGAATGGCGCTGGATGGGCACTCGGGCACTCTGGCTTCTCCTCAGAGGCTGGGAACCTCCTTGGCCTCTTAAAGTTGTTGGGCCCTGGGCCCATCTGGCTGGGAAGGTCAGACACTGGTATTGGGTCCATTCTTCACTGTCTGAGTCCAGCTCCTTTGGGGTCTCCAGTCGCTTGGCTGCAAGAAAGGAGTCCCGTTATTGTCCCAGACATATTTTGGCTGGATCGTGACTGGGGTGATCCTAAGCTTTGTGGATTGGAGTAAGAGCATGGGAAGGATTGCTCTGGGAAACTGACAACTGGGTTACCCTGACTAGAGAAAGATGGGTGGAAGTAGCTCACATAAGTTCAAATCCTGGCTCTACTACTGCTAGTTACGTGACTTTGAGCTTTGACTTATCTGAGCCTATATTTCTCTATTAGGGATTTTTAAAAAGTACTCAAATAAAAGAGTTGCTTTGAAGACTTAATGATATAATGTGTTAAAGTGGTTACCACACTTTTAGTCCTGGTAATGACATTATTATTAACACTTTTATTATTTGTAAAACGACATGCTTTCAAGTGAACATTTAACTACCACCAAGGCAAAAGGGATAGGGCTGCCTGTAATGTCTCTTCTTTCTCTTTCTCAAAAGAATTAATGCTGCTCCTTTGAGAGTTTCTTCTCTTAGTTACAAAGTGTATGAGTGTTTATGACGGGTAACTAAGGGAACAAGGTGAATTTAAAGGGCACTTTCAGTCTATGAAAGATGACAGTCCAGGCAATTTTACATTTTACAGCCATATCTGCTAAGTTGAAATTTTGCTTCAGTGAAAATCCAAGCGATCAGTTAGCATGGAAAGAATTTCCTGGGTGTGTTGAATCTAGCCATGAGCCTAGACCTTGATTTGTCCTGGCATCTCAGATAAGGTGACCTGAGAAATTTTTAGGCCTTTGCTGTATGACTGGGATACAATTGGGACATGTCACTAACCCATTTCTGATACATTAAAAAAAAAAAAAAATCCTGTGTGTAAATCACACTAGAAAAAAGATCAACTGGAAGGGTACCATGTAGAGCTGCTGTGGATAAATGAAAGTTTAGTAGTATTAAGAACAACTCTGAGCTGTGACAAAACAAAGCACATGGAGACAGTAAGCAACTTGCCAAAATGCCACATGCATCTGTGGGAAG
The DNA here is from genome assembly GCF_000298275.1 of Orycteropus afer afer. Classification (NCBI taxonomy): domain Eukaryota; kingdom Metazoa; phylum Chordata; class Mammalia; order Tubulidentata; family Orycteropodidae; genus Orycteropus; species Orycteropus afer. Next base: position 174,630 of record NW_006922041.1, read on the forward strand.
CCAGGGCAATGTCTTTTACCCCTTATTCTCTGAGGAGGGTAGGATGTTTCCTTTTAGAAAAAGGGATGGAGACCCTTGAGAGCCCCACCTACCATTTTCTTGGTGGGAAAATTCACTGCCCATGATGGTGCAGCGCCGGAACACCATCTTGTTCTCAGTCAGGGTTCCTGTCTTGTCAGAGAAGATGTACTGGATCTGGCCCAGGTCCTCAGTGATATTGAGGGCTCGACATTGAATGGGTACATTGGTCTCTTCGTCATATAAGTCAAGGTCATTGTGCAGGAAGAAGATTTGCCCAAGCTTCACCAACTCAATGGACACATACAGAGAGATGGGGATCAGCACCTGAGAGGAGATCAATTCCCACTATGTTAGAAACCAGGCTGGGCTCCCTGTGTCAGGACCCTAATAGTAGGTAGTAGAAATATTGAGTAGAAAGCTTGGTGGACTTTCTCTGAGAAATAGAAGGTCAGTGACTTTATGCTTCCCTTGGAAACTTATGGGATTCTTAGGGGAATCTGAAAAAGAGGCAAAATTTCTTCAACCAGGGAGTCAAATAGTGTCTGGTAGGAAATAGACCTCACTATTGGTTTATTTACTGCCTGAGCTGGTGGAGTGTGAAGAAATGTTAACGCCTCTGTCCAGACTCTTCCTCAGATCTCTCTGCCAGCCACTTTTACAGGAAATCAGACCCATTGTTGATTATTGGTCACTGATTCAATACATAATATTTATCAAGTGCTGACTATGTGTAGATACTGTTCTCCAAACCAAACAAAACTCACTGCTGTCAAGTCAGTTCTGACACATAGCGACCTTATAGGACAGAGTAAAACTGCCTCATAAGGTTTCCAAGGCTGTAAATCTTCACAGAAGTGGATCACCACATCTTTCTCTCATAGCTGGTAGGTCTGAACCACTGACTTTTGGGTTAGCAGCCAAGCATTTTGACCATTGCACCACCAGGACTCCCTAGATACTGCTATAAGTCCTAGAAATAGTACTGAACAGAGCAAGATCTCTGGTCTTAATGTCCTCATATTCCAGTGAGAGGATACAGGCAGTAAGAAAACAAATAAATATATATCAGTGGGGATAAATCTCTTGAAGAATAAAGAAAAGTAAAGGTAGAGAATATGAGCTGGGAAGGGCTCTTGTATATACATGACTTTTACACAGAAACCTAGAAGAAACAATGGCATGAGTCATGAGTATATCAATAGGAGGAACATCCCAGGCAGAGGGAACAGGCAAAGCCAAAGCTGGGCAGTAACAATGTCTTGGGTGCAGAGCTTTGAACTGGTTTGAACTGGTTCAGTTATGGCCAATGAAAAGACCCAAATTTTTAAAATTTGGGGGATTCAGAACACTTAATAAAATGGGAAATATTGTAGGTCAAAGCCCTGGAATGGGAGACTCAGAAGAGGCACAGTGAGCTCTTTCAGGAGGCTGGTACCTGACATTGGATTGTTGCCAGGACTGTGGAAAGTGACACATATTGAAATCTGCATGGTTGGCCACCACCATCTTTGAGGGTGGCACAATGGTTTTGACTGAACTGGGTAAGAGATTTGGTTGCTATGCAATGCACATGTTGCCCTTGTTTTCTATGAGGGCAATTAAGTTTCTAGCAGGGCTTCAACCCATAATTTTTTCCATTCTGGTTAATGTTCTGATTCACCCACTCTGATCATTATTGCTTTATCTGTTCTATACCTGGCAAAGGGACAGGCATGCTTGAGTCATTGTTGTAATCTTGCTCTTAAATAGAAAAGACAAATAATTATTTTTCCCATTCTACTATCTGGGAGAGGGTGCTGTGGTAGTCCACAAGATTGAGCTCGTTCTGACATTACTGCAAGTGTGAATACATTCAAAGACATACAAGAAAGCAATAAATACTTTCCCATCTCAGTCCAGTTAGTTCTCTTTTGAAGCCAATGTTAATTTTTCCTTATTTTGAAAAGTTGTAAGAATACAACAAATAAGGTCTCAGCTTTTGGGACCTTATTTAGGGTGAGTTTCCCACCTGGAGCAAGATGATCATTGTGAGGAACATGTAGAAGCCCCCAAGGGCAAGGGGAGGGAAGTCGCCATTGGCATCTGGAACGTCAAAGGGAGGGTGTTCTTCAAAGGTTGCATTCCAGAGGGTGTGACCTGAAAAGAGGTAAAGCCAGGGCAGAATCTTCACTTAATCCTAAAAATGGTCAATTACATGAGCCCATGAAGTGGGTGTGCTTCAGAAGAACCAATCCATATTCTGTATGACATGGTTCTCTTTATATGTATCATTTATCTCTAAATTAGTCATTAATATACCTTAAACTTCAATCATTTGATTAAATTAAGTTTGTTCTATAAGAGGACTCTAGCATGGGAATTACTTATATTATAATGAAGTCCTGTTATTTAGGTGTTGGAAAAAAAAAAAGAGACATGTGTTCTATTCAGTTGTGTGCTAGAAATTGCATGACAGGGATGTCTTGACAGATATCCCTTGACAACCCTTCCTTATCTATCCACCCATCCATCTATCCATCCATTCACCCACTCATCTATCATCTGTCCATTCATCCTTCATCCTTCCCTCTGTCCATTTATCTATTCATTCATCTGTCCATCTGTCCACCCACCTATCTATCCATCCATTCATCAACCCATTTATTCATCCATGTTCCATCCTTTTAGTGAATATTTAGTATATTCAAGGAGGAGTTAGTCCTAGATCTTGTCCTTCAAGAGCTCTCTATTGAGCTAGGGAGACAAACAAGAAAAAGGATGAAATCCTGTACAGTGTGAGGGACTGTGTCAGAGCCCAAAATGCCATGAGAGTCCTTGGCAACAGTGCCAGATGTAGACTGAATCTTCTATTTCCCTGACTGCAAAATGGGGATAACAACACCCATTATCTGAAGTTGTATAAGATGAAGTGTATCCAGCACCTGCTACAGAGATTTCTGAAACTCAGTACCTCAGCTGTTAATTTGTAATTCTACTTTTCCTACAGAGTTGTTTTGATAGTAGAATAACTTGGTATGTATAATGGTCCTAGCCCAGTGATGGGCATGTGGTACATGCTGAATAAACACCAGCTGCCTCTTCAGCTCCAAGGTATGAACTATAGGGAATAAAAGACATAGAGAATGTTGTCTTGCCTGAAGACTCTTTCACACTCAGGGGCTTGGGCCAATGCTATCATACGTTATAGGAAAGGAAAGTTAGAAATATGAAGGTGTTTGAAGGAAATATTACAGAGTAAATGACTAGGGGCCAAACATATGGCATAGAGTAAGGATTACTATCCTTCAGAGGGGTCAGAAAAGACCTTGAGAGAAGCTAGAGAAACTTGCATGAAGGAAAAGGGCTTGAGAGGTCCTGAAGCCTGGGCAAGTGGTGGGTGGATAGAAAGGTCTGGGAGAGGATATCTTGGACAAAGAAAGAATAAATTCCACCTTTACAAAATCAATGTAAACATGTGGCAAAGAACCCTGGAATTATGCTCAAGAGCTTTCACCTTCCCCAGTAGCTCTGCTTTAATTAGGTGCCAACAGAGGTCTGCCGCTGCGTGAGTGTCATTGTCAGAAAGAATAGAGTTCTGCCTCCCTATTACTTCCTCAATTTATTTATTATTTTGGTGAATCTTCTAAGCTGTTTCTGGTTTGTCTGTAGCTTATCTCATGGTGTGACCTCTTTGTCATCAATTTCTTTTCTCTGGAGATAGAATGAGATGATCTCAAATGTCTTTCCAGCTCTGACATTCCCTGAAAAACAATACTGAAGCAGAGACAACAGTCCGGCAGCATCACTGAGGGACACAGAAGTGGCTATTGGGGACTGTATTCTGGGCTTGCTTTCTGTCCCCTCCATATATTCTTACAGTGGTGAACCACCCTCATGCAGAGTGCTATTAAAGCCATTTGGGAAGCATATTAATTAAATACTCTAGGCAACCCACATGACTTAATCAGAGTATCTTAACTGTAGTGGCACATAAAATCTCTTAGTCCCAGCAAGGCCTTGCCCTTTCAGACATTATCTTTCTGAAAAACAGTGATGAGAATGATTCCTAAGGCAAGTAAAGAAAGTAAAGAAAAAACACTACTGCTGCTTATTGGTTTTGGTTTGGCAGTGGATTCTGGACTCAGCACTTGAGTTCTTCCTCTTGAGCTTCCTTGGTACTTTTTGGGGTCTCCTGTAGGGGCCTGAGAGCCATGCTTTGAATGAAGCCACAGAGGGGTGGCAGTGGATAAGAGCTCCAGCTATGGTCTCTCTTTGCCTACACTATGAGGGTCAACTTAAATGCCTCCAAGTCAGTCCTACTACTTAAACTTTCCACAATTCCCCATGCTTATAGCAGTTGTAGAACTCAGCTGCAACCAGGTTCTGATTCAAGTTTCCTTCCTGGCCTTGCTCTTGCAACACCAAATAGCAACTGTTCTTCTACATAAAATGATTCTCTGCATAAGATGTGCTTTGTTTGTGCCATCTTGGAGGTGAAGAATGGGCTCTTTCTCCTCATATGTGTCTATCCTGTCCTGCTCCTCTCTTTGCCCATACCATCTACCTCTCCTGGCAGACTCCTACCTGTATTTGGGAGCCAACTCTAGCACTGATCTTTGCATGAACAACTTCCCTTCTTGAGGCTCCTATAAATGCTTGTGGCTAAGATGAATAATGGTCCCTCAAGATGTCCATGTTCTAATCCCTAGACCCTTCAATTATGCTATCTTATATAATGAAAAGGACTTTGGAAATATGATTATGGATCTTGATATAGAAAGATTAGCTTGGATTACCCAGGTAGGCCCAATGTCCTTATAAGTGAGAGGTAAGGAGAGATACCATTACAGAAGAGAAGGTGATATGAGCAGAGATTAGAGTGATATGCTTTGAAGGTGAAGGAAGGAACCACAAGCCAATGAATACAGGTAGCTACTAGAAGCTGGAAAAGGTGAGGAAACAGATCCTCCCCCTTCCACAACTCTCCATGTTGTTTTTAGAAAGAACTTCTAGAAGGTACCAAGCCTACTGCCAAAATTTGACCTTATATTAAAAGTCCTATGTGTTATGAATTATATTGTCTTCACCAAATATATATTGAAGTCCTAACTCCTACACAGGCACATTGCCAAGATATTGTGTGTTTGGTTCCAGACCACTGCAATGAAATGAATATTGCCAATAATGTGAGTCATATGAATGTTTTGTTTTCCCAGTGAATATAAAAGTTATATTTTCACTATACTGTATTAAGTGTGCAACAGCATGTTGACAAAGTTTGAAATACTGTGAAAATTGCCATAATGTGGCACAGAGACACAAAGTGAGCATATCCTGTTGGAAAAATGGTGCCGATAGACTTGTTCAACAGAGAATTGTCACACAACTTCAATTTGTAAAAGACACAATATCTCTGAAGCACAATTAAGTGAAGTGCAGTAAAATGAAGTATTCCTGCACCTGTAAATATAATCTTCTTTGGAAATAAGAGTTTTCTTTGATATTAGGTTACTAGAGTGAGTCCTAAACTTAATCACTTATGAGTTATAAAAGGAGCAGAAGACACATGACATTTGAAAATCCACGAGCAGAGAAATGCCAAGCATTGCTGGCAGCCACCAGAACCAGGAGAGAGTCTCACAGAAGAAAACGACATGGCAAAGACCCTGATTTAGACTTTTATCCTCCAGAACTGTGAAAAAAATAAATTTCTGTTATTTAAAGCCACCTAGATAACTAAAACATTCAAGGAAACTGATTTTGGACTTCTGGCTTCCAGAACTGTAAGAAAATAAATTTGTGTTGTTTTGAATGACTGAATTTGTGACAGCAGCAATAAGACACTAATACAGCAGTTTGTGTGTGTGCCTCACTGAGTGTGGCAGATTGTATTATTGATTCTAATAGTAGTGTATTGGACTCCATCTAGCTCTAGATTATGAGCTCTTTGAGGACCGGTCCTCTGAGTGATTCATCTTCCCATGCTAACATGCTTATCCTTCCACGCTAAGAGAGTACATGAGTTCAGTAAGTATTTCTTGAACAAATAAATGACTAATGACAATTTCTAATATTTAAATAGCACATAATCCTTTTAAGAGATTTTCACTTGCATTTTATCTCTTTGGCATCTCATTAATCTAGACAGATTAATTTTTATTAACCCTGTTTTACAGATAAGGAAACAGAGACTCAGAGAGTTGAAGCAACTTGGCCAAGGAAACAGAAGCCTACTGTATTCTTCTTTCTGAAATATTCCATACCTACAGCTCCGATGAGGCACATGAGGAAGAGGATCCCGATGCAGAAGAAGATGTGTGTGTTCATGCGCCGTTCAATCTTACTGCGTTTGTACCGTGGGCCACTGTTGTTCAGCATGGCTTTTGTCTCATGGCCTTTGAGAGAAAAATGGGGAAATCAGCCCCTGTTTGTGTCTGGCCTGGAGCTCACCCTTGGCTCTTCTCACAGGAGCTTATCGTCGGCATTCTCTAACCAGAAGCTGTCCTGCTTCAGGGAGGTTGCTAAGAACTTGTGTTTTTGAGGGAGGCTGCTGAGAATAACTATAGTGGTCTCACATAATAGTCAGATACTTATTGAGTACCCTCATGTGCCAAGCACATTAACTATGTGCAGGGTGTATAGGTTATGACCCACCTCAGCTGAGCCCTAAGCAGCTCCCTTCCTATCTTGGAGTGCTGCATAAAATTTATTCAAAGAAAGAACAACAAAGTTTGAGAACTACTGATCTCATCCAGTCATTTCATTTTCTATCTGGGGAAACTGAAGACCAGAGAGAGGAAGGGTTTTGCCCAAAGTGAAAGAAAAATTAGCATCAAAGGTAAAATGAGAACCAGGGTTCTGATTCCCAGTCTATTTTTCCTTCTTTTAGCCCACGGAAGGTACCATTTGTCTAATATTTAAGAAAATAAAACCCATTGTTGTTAAGTCAATTCCAATTCATAGCAACCCTAAAGGACAGAGTAGGATTTCCAAGGCTGTAATCTTTATGGAAGCAGACTGTCACATCTTTCTGCCATAGGAAGGTGGTGGGTTTGAACCATCAACTTTTCAGTTAGCAGCCAAGCACTTAACCACTGCCACCACCGCTCCTTTTTAAGAAAATAGGCCTTCCCTAAATAGCCAAAATAATATTTAAGAAAAAGAAAAAAGCAGGAGGTCTCACACTCTCCAACATCAAAACATAAAATACAGTCACTATAATTAAAACAAACTGATATTGACTCAGCAATAGACACAGAATTGACTCAGCAATGGAACAGAATTGAGAATCCAGAATTAAACTCAGCTATCTATGGACACCTGATTTTCAACAAAGGGTCAAAGTCAATTCAGTGTGGAAAAAATAGTCTCTTTAATAAATGGTGTAGGCAAAACTGGATATCCACCTGCATAAAAATGAAACAGGACCCATTCTCAATAAAAGACAAAAACTAACTTGAAATGGATCAAAGACCTAAATATTAAACTTAAAAAGCATAAAATTCCTGGAAGACAACATAGGAAGAAAACTATGAGACCTAATCTTTTGTGAAAATAGGATAACAAACATTATAACAAATTTTTGAATAGAAGAAGATAAAATAGATAGATGGGACCTCTTAAAAATTAAAAACTTATACTCATCAAAATACTTTATTAAAAGAGTAAATAGACAACCTAAAGACTGGGAAAATATCTTTGGAAACAATTTACCTAGTAAGGATCTAATCTCTAAAATGTATAGAAAACTGAAATAACTCAACAACAGAAAGGCTAACAACCCAATCACAAAATGTGCAAAGCATATGAACTGAACCTTCACCAAAGAAGACATCCAAATAGCCACCAAACAGATGAAAATGTTCGCAATCATTAGCCATTAAGCTAAATCAAATTCATTGCCATTAAGTCAATTCTGATTCATAGTGACCCCTCATTGAGTTTTCAAGGGCTATAAATCTTTACGGAAGCAGACTACCTCATCTTTCTTCTGTAGAGTAGCTGGTGAGTTTGAATCATCAACCTTTTGGTTAGCAGTCAAATGCCTTAACCACTGCACCAGAGAGATGTAAATCAAAACTACAATGAGATACCATCCTATGCTGGCTAAAATGGCACTGACTTAAAAAAAAAGAAAAAGAGAGAGAGAACAAATGTTGGCAAGGATGTGGTGAGATTGGGTCTTATCAATTGCTAGTGGGACTGTAAAGTGGTGCAACAATTAAGGAAAATGGTATGGCTCTTTCTCAAAAACTGAAAGGAGAATTACCCTATGATCCAGCAATCTCACTCCTAGGTATACACCATAAAAAAACCAAACCAAATTCACTCCCGTAGAGTCAGATCCAACTCATAGCAATCCCTCCTTGGGTTTCCAAGGCAGAATCACTACAGAAGTAGATTGCCCAGTCTTCCTTCTGAGGAGTGGCTGGTGGGTTTGAACTGCCAGCCTTCTGGTTAGCAGTCAGATGTCTTAGGCACTACGCCACCAGAGCTCCTTAAAATAATGACATGAACATATTTACACCTATATTCATTACTGCTTTATTCTCAATAGCAAAAAAAAAAAAAAAAAGGAAAAAGAAAAACAACCAAGTGTCCATCAACGGATGAATGGATAAGCAAATTGTGGTACCTACGTATAATGGAATACTACGCAACTATGAAGAACAATGATGAGTTTGGGAACCATATTATAAAATGGATAGATCTGGAGGGCACAATGCTAAGTGAAACAAGTCAAGCATATAGGGACAAACGTTATATGATTCCTCTTTATAAGAAGATAAGAATAGATAAATATAGAGAGACCAATGTTCATTGGTGGTTACTAGGAAGGGGCAGTGGCTGGGGAAATTATACTTTATACAGTACAGAAGAGTTATTTTATTTAGTTGAACACTGAGAGTAGTTACTTTGGTGATGGGAAAAGTGGCACTAATTATGAATATAGTGAGCACAGCACAACCAAAATAATAATGAGTGTTTGAGCACATATGGATGGGCATACGCAAATTGGAATATAGGTAGGTACAGATCCTGTACCACCACTCATCTATCAGTTTGTGGTACTGTGGTGGTTTTCATGTTCTGTAATGCTAGAAGCTATGCCACCAGTATTTCAAATACAGGAAGAAGGGCCTGGTGATTTACTTCTGAAAAAACTGGCCAGTGAAAACCTTATGAATAGCAGTGGAACTTTGTCTGATACAATGTCAGAAGATGAGCCCCTCAGGCTGGCAGGCACTCAAAATATGACTGGGAAAGAGTTGCCTCCTTAATGACATGGATGGAGTAAAGGTTTTGGGACTTTCATTTGCTGATGAGGCAAATGAGAGAAACTCAAAATGAGAGAAACAGCTGCAAACATCCATTAATAATCAGAACATGGAACATATAAAGTATGAATCCTTCCTGGAAGCTGTCAAAAATGAAATGGAACACATAAAGATCAATATCCTAGGCATTACTGAACTGAAGTGAATCAGTGTTGGCCATTTTGAATCAGACAATCATGTGGTCTATTATGCTGGGAATGACAAATTGAAGAGAAATGGCATCACATTAATTGTCAAAAAGAACATTTCAAGATCTATACCGAAGTACAGTGCTGTTAGAGATAGGATAATATCTATACACCAAAAAAGGAAGACCAGTTAATATGACTATTACTCAAATTTGCTCACCAACCACAATGCCAAAGATGAAGAAATTGAAGATTTTTACCAAATCCTGCAGTCTGAAATTAGCGAAACATGCAATCAATGTGCACTGATAATTACTGGTGATTGGAATGAGAAAGTTGGAAATAAAGAAGCATCAATAGTTGGCATTGGTGATAGAAAGGACACCAGAGATCACATGATAGAATTTTGGAAGACCAGCAAATTGGCTGGAGCTCTGGTAGCATAGTGCCTAAGGCATTTGATTGCTAACCAGAAGGCTGGTGGTTCAAACCCACTAGCCACTCCTCGGAAGGAAGGTTGGGCAATCTACTTCTGTAGTGATACCGCCTTGGAAACCCAAGGAGGGGTCGCTATGAGTTGGGTCTGACTTGATGGCACATAACAACAACAACAACAAGAGCAAGTTGGCAGCTGGAACCCACCCTGTGGCACTGTGGGAGAAAAGTTACAGCCTTGAAAACTCTATGGAGCACAGTTCTCCTCTGCAACACACGGGGCCTCCCTGACTTGGAGTCCACTTGATGACAACTGGTTTGGAATTTTTTTCTTCTTTTTTGTAAGCCAGATCAGAATTCTCATTTTACCAATGAGGAAGAAGGTGCTGAAAGGGTGGCCTAAGGCCACCAGGCAAACTAGGAGCAGTGCCAAACTGGGAAGCAGCTCTTCTGACTGCCTCTTCTGCCTCAGCTGGTGGGATGACTGTCTAGTTTGATCCCAGCTTTTAATTCACTTTTCTTGTTCCTCTGCCTGCAGCATTCTTCCTTCACTTCTTAGCTTGGTGGACACTTTTTTTTTTTTTGTCCCCTGGGGCTTACCTAAATACCACATCTTCTGGGAAACCACTTTCTTGACCCCTTAAACTGGGTCCCACAGAACCTTGCACTTTTCTTTTCTCAGTCCTGTGCCACTGTCCAAGGCCCCTGCTAGGCAATACTACTAGCTCATGAGCCAGGACTGTGCACCTTTCGCCTAATGCCACAGTGCTTAGAACATAGTAACTAGTTGTCCTCAAGTTGACTCTTGGTGGCCTCATAAGTGTCAGAACTGTACTCCAGTGGCTGACTTTTTGGAAGTAGATTGTCAGGTCTTTCTTCTGAAGTGCTTCTAGGTAGATGTGAATTTCCAAGCTTTCAGTTAGCAGCCAAGCATATTAACCACTTGCACCTCCCAGGAACTCCTTCAATTCTGACTCATAGCAACCCTATGAGACAGAGTAGAACTGCCCCATAGAGTTTCCAAGCTTGTAAATCTTTATGGAAGCAGACTGCATCATCTTTCTCCTACAGAGCAGCTGGTGTGTTTGATTTTCCAAACTTTTGGTTAGCAACCAAATGCCTTAACCACTGCACTGCCAGAATTCCTTTGGAGATGATACCAAAATTCCAAACTCATTGCTGTTGAGTTGGTTCTGACTCATAGCGACCCCTCCTTGGGGTTACGAGGCAGTATCTCAACGGAAATAGATTGCCTAGTCTTCCTTCTGAAGAGTGGCTGGTGGATTTGAACTGCCAGCCTGATAGAAACCTAAATATTTGTTGAATGAGCTCATGAATGGGTATTTATAAATCATTTCAAGTGTAAAAGTTTAAAGAGGAAGTAAGAACAGAAATCACTTCACTGTAGGGAATAAACAACAAGATCAACAAATACACAGGGCTGGGTGCTGGGTCTGGGCTAAGCCTTTCAATGAATTTTCTTCTAGAATCCTCACAAGAATTCTATGAGCTAGGTGGTATTATCATCCCTGTTTTAAAGGTGAGGAAAACCAAGTTTAGAGATTGCAAGCGTCTTGTCCAAGCCTGCATAGCTAAGAGCTAAGAGCCAAACTGTGACTCTGTCTTTAGTCAGAGCCTGTCCTCTGGAGCTGCTGAATTTTAACTACTGTGCTATCTCCTCAGGAGTCGAATTAGAAAATGCCAGTCACATATTTTCTGTGCAAAATTAAAGAAAACCAATACATCAGCTCCAGCAGTGAATGGTTTTAATGCTGTTTAGCTGGTTGCTTTGTGGATTTAAAGTGGCAACAAAACAGTAGGAGTGAACAAACTCCAGTCTTATTAAATTAAACTCAAGTTGCTGCAATTGCTAGAGGTTCTTGTGGTACCATGAGCTCTTTCGGATGGGGCTGATGAGACTATGGCCTTTCTGCTTGCCTCAGGCTCATCCCATACAAAGGTTAGCGAAGTCACACCTTCACTCACCTGCTCCCCACCTTCTGAAAATCTTTGTGGATCCTTTTGTCATTTTGACAAGAGTTGAGCTTCATTGGAGGCAGTATGGTGTAGTGGTTAGAATATGGCCTTTAGAGTCAGACAGATAGTTGATTGACAAGGAGTTAATCTCAGTAGATTTATAGCCTTGAGTGAGTCAATCTTTTTGTACCCCAATTTCCTCATCTGTATGGTTATATGTACACACAGAGAGAGTGAATCAATATGTGCAAAGCACCTAAAATAGTTCCTGGTACTACACAGTAGGGGCTCAATAAATGTTTACTTTTACATTGTTATAATTGTTATCATCATCATAATGGCAGCTGGGAAGATCACATGTATGCACACTGGATTTCTTCATCCTGGAAAGCTTGGCCTTTCTGGGTCTCTGGCTCTGAGGTGCTCATATTTTGTCCATCAATAACTCTAGACCAGTCGTTATCAACCAAGGATGATTACCCTCCCCCTAGGGTACATTACCAAAGTCTCAAAACATTTTTGGTTGTTAGAACTGGGGGGAGGAAGAGTTGCTATTGGCATCTACTGGATACAGGCCAGGTGTGCTGCTAAAAATCCTACCACACAGTCCCTTAAAACAAAGAATTATCCAGGCCAAAATGTCAATAACGTTGAGGTTGAGACCCTTACTCTTGATAATAACAATAAAAGCTATTATTACCATTTTGCTCACCTTTTTTAATGTGCCAGGCATTGTGTTAAGTTCCCCCTACCCCTGTTTTTTTTTCATTTGCAGATAATCTCATTTGAATTTTATATCCCTATGGAGTAGGCACTATTACTCCCCTTTGTGTTTAAAGTTTGGCCAACTTGCTCAGGAACTTGTAGCAAGTGAGTGGATTGCAATCCCAGGCAGGTTGACTCCCCAGAGATATAGTTAATGCCCTCTCCAAATCTGTGTCTTCTTATCCCACTTCCATCACTCACTCAAGCTTTCTTCATTGTTTCTATTTAGGCAGATATGCAAAGCTCTCAGCCTACTTTTTTTTTTAGTTCATTTTCAGTAGGTCTACCAGATGGTGTTGAACTCCATTGCCAAAGACCCTTAATTGAAAGCAGTCACTTGAGCTGTCAAATACAACTCCTCTCCCCCAAATTAGGCAAATCTAGCTAGATCGTGATGTTATATTTTAAAAAAATCCAATATTTTCCTTTGACACTCTCTAAAAGTGAAGCTTAGTGTTTCTATGTGCATGAAAAATGGGGTTCTACTTAGACCCAAAGAAATCAATCCAAACCAAACAAAAAATAAAACAGTATTCCAAGGTGTTCCAAGGATATTAGTGAGTGGAAGACCTTGAGAAAAGTGTTTTGGAGCATTTTACTAAAGGTAGATACTCCAGGGAAGCTATCTCCTCTAGAGTAAGAGTAGTGTATCAGTTGTTCATTTAACAGCTGATATTTATGGAGTACAGATATTTATGGAGCATTGGGCAGTAGGTAAGGAGCTCTGGTGGCATAGTGCCTAAGGCATTTGACTGCTAACCAGAAGGCTGTCAAATCAAACTCACCAACCATGCTTCAGAAAGAAGACTGGGCAATTTACTTCTGTAGAGATACTGCCTCAGACATGGAAACCCAAGGAGGGCTTGCTATGAGTTGAAATCGACTTGACAGCAGTGAGTTTGCTTTTGTGGCAGTAGGTAAGGAGCTTTAGTGGAGTAGTGGATAAGGTATTTGCCTGCTAACTAAAAGGTCAGTAGTTCAAACCCACTAGCCATTCTGTAGAAGGAAAACAGGGCAATCTACTTCTGTAACAATTTACAGCATCAGAAACCCAATGGGGGTCTCTATGGTTGGAATTGACTCGATGGCAGTGAGTTTTGGTTTTGGTTTTGGTTTGTGCAGTATGTACTGGGGATACAGAAGTCACAAGACTGTCCTCAAAGACTTTAGATTTCATTGCAAGAGGTGCTGCTGTCGACATCTGGTAAGATGGAGGAATAGGCAGACAAGTGACACAGACCCTCTTCAACAAAGAAAAAAGAAACCAATTGACAGAGATACAGAAGATAATCCTGGAGCTCCGAGCTTTGAAAGGAAGTATATAGAAGTGGATTAGGCACCAACTAGTGGAAAAACCTAAACAAAAACAGCGAGTAAGGAGATGGTCAGAGGAGTGAGTTGTCAGCTACTCTGATGGGACCAACAGCCTGAATATTTCCAAGTGGTGTTGGGACCTGAGAATTGACCTAAAGATCAGCCATGGTCACCAAAGGGTGCAGGGATGACTGCGCTGGTGGCCTATGACTAGGAAGGAGGGAGACAACCTGAGCTGTGGACTTTCTGCTGTCTGGAGGGTGCAGCCATATTGATTGTTTACAAGCAGCATCCATTTGGGATATTTAAAGTGACTGAGGGTGCAGCCATTTTGAATGTTTATAAGCGGCAGCCATTTTGGATTTTAAAGTGACAGCATTCTCATTCATATTCCAGGAACCTAAGAATAGGATCTGTTTGCCAAGGATGGCAGGGACATACAGGAGGCTGACCATGCAAAAGGAGACAGGTGGTGAGTGTATAAGTGCTGCCAACTAGCGAATAGAGGAGCACAGCACAGTATGCTGCTTATGTAGATGGCATACAAACAAAACAAAGACAATGAAAATTGTGGGTAAGTCACACCAACATACAATAACCAATTAAATATAAACACAGAAACATTACAATGCCTTGGAGACAACAGAAAGAACCAAGATAAAGCAACAAACAAAGAAGCAAGATAAAGCAAGAGAAACAAGGGACCAGGATACAGACCCAAAACACATCCCTGAGGAAGAGGCAGCACCAATGCTTCTCCCTAATGAGGAATTCAAAAGAATTATATTTAGGTATCTTCAACAAATTGAGAGACAGATCAAGGAGAACACTGACAAAACTGAGGAAAACACAGAGAAAACACTAAAACAATTTCAAAAGACAATACATGAACAAAATGACAAAATAAATGAAAAATTAGAAATGATACAAAATCTACAGACAGAAATCCAGAAGATTAATACTAAATTTCCAGAAATATATAAGACATTGAACAGGTAACGGAGTAGAATTGAATCAATGGAAGACAGAATTAGTGAGATTGAAGG
>NW_006922041.1:196292-223424 GCF_000298275.1 Orycteropus afer afer
CAATCAATGTGGGTAAGAGAGATGGACTACCTTATCTTGAGCTACAAATTTAATAATGATGATAATACATCCATAGGTACAAAAACAACTGAAACTCATTGATTCCTCACTTTGCTAGACATGGTGCTGGGTCATTTATATGCGTTGGATCATTTAATTCTCACAAGTAGTAGATAAGGCAAGTACAACTATTCCTATTGTACAGATGAGGACATTGAAGCAAAAAGGTGAAGCTAATTTTGGTGAAGTTATTCCTCAGGCTCCAGAAGGTAACGTCCCCCTTATCTTCGGTTAGTGTCACAAAATCAGGAGAGGTGAATGATTGTGGATTTTTCTCCCTGTCTTGTTCAGAGAGGTGATATTAAGTTGGAATTGTATTAAGACTCTTGTGGATGGAGTGAGCCATTGTGACTCCCAGTCTCAGTTTGCTTAGCTAAGAAATGGGAAGTAACATTACACTAGTCCTGTAGTGAGGCCTTGCTGAGTGAAGGTGGGTTTGGAGGCAGGGTGTGGGGATGGGAAAGAGAATTGAGGGAGAAGATAAAGGACGGGGGCAAAAGAAACTCTCCAGGGACAATGACCTGCATAGATGACAATGCCAATGGCCACCTCAGTGTTTCTGATCGTGCAACCTCGAAGCAGAAGACTCTCACTGCCAAAGCCAGTCCTGGTCTCGTCTGGATGCTCCCTGAGAATGAGGAAATAGACAGGGGTTAATTTGGTGGCTGTCTTTGTTTAGTTTCGCTAAACTAGGAGTGGTGAGTGAGCACAATCCCTCTCCTTCCACCCAGAGAAGTGATGTAGATTCAGAATCTAATCTCTTTCACATTCAAACACACTCTCCAATTCTCCCAGGAGGTCTGCTGGAGTCTGGACCATCAGCTGTCCACCCTCATGGCAATCACTATTTAGCTAAACCAAAGGCAGGATTCTGTGACGAAAAGGTTTGGCATCAGTTTTTCTACTCAAAATGGCGTTAGGGCAAAATATGGGGAGCTGGCTTCAGGCCGTACCAGACTGGAGTTGTGTTCCCTTTAGGACAGATTTACATGCCCATTCCCATAGTTGCTGGGACCAGAACTGCACAAGCTGAATTCCCAAGTCCATAGAAGACTCTGATAGTTCCTCTTTTCATACTATGAGATGGGTAAGGGCAGGCCACAGACCCCTCTCATTCTAAGATACATCACTCACTTGGATTCTCTCTTGTACTATCCTTCCCTTGCTCAGTTTCTTGTAAAATAAACTGACTTTATAGGAGATGGACCTTTGTGCAAAATTGGGAGGCAGCTTCTTAAGGCAGAGAACACATTTCTTCCTCTAGCCTGAGGGAATGTCGCAGTTTTCCACCTTACACTATAGTCCAGACAACTCCCATTGATTACCTCGAGTCTGCTACTTATGCTGCCCTTACTTCTTTGGGATTCTCAGGAATTTTTTTTTTTTTTTTTTTAACTTTTATTGTGGTGAAAACATACACAAGAAGACATTTGCCAGCATAACAACTTCTGCATTTACAGCTCAGGGACATTGATGACATTTTTCATGTTGTGCCACCATTATTGCTGTCCTTTTCCAAAATATGAAAAATATGGAACACTTCACAAATTTGTGTGTCATCCTTGTGCAGGGGCCATGCTAATCTCTGTATTGTTCAATTTTTAGTATATGTGCTGCTGAAGTGAGAACTCAATGTGCAGCTCTTTCATAACAAAAAATTATTTTAAAGATTTTATTTGGTTGTTTTAATCTCTGTTAGACAATTAGGATAGGGTTAGTATAGAGTTAAATACATTGCATTTAATATTACATTTAATTAAGTTGGAATTAACTCGATGGCAGTGAGTTTGGTGGTTTTTTTAAATTTTATCAGATAATCAGTACAGAATTAAAAATTTGTATTTTTTAACCCATTTTTTTAAAAAATTGTGATTTGGGTGAAAGTTTACAGAGCAAATTCACTTTCCATACAGCAGTTCACACACATTATCTCATGACATTGACCACAATTTACCCCAATACAACAGCTCCCCTCCCACTTCCTCCTGATACTTGCATCTTTCCAGTGTCTATCCCTCCATGCATTCCTGCCCCCTGAACTGTCTCTGTGCAAAAATAGCCCCTCTTTCTCCCATGATTATTCTCTCCAAGGAGTGTATCTACCTCAGGTACATATTCAACTCATTATGCCTATCTTTTATTTGGCTGGAAGCCACAGGTATGCTTTCAATTCCACACCTGAAAAGCAGCTAGGGACCATAGTCTCAGTGGTTCCACCAGACTCTATCAGATCAGCAAACCAGGATTCTCAGGAATTTTTACTATGAATTTCCAAAGACATTTCTTTAGAGAAAGACTCTGAACCCTAAAGGTTTTTTATTCTGATAGTTTTTAAATACTTCATTTCCCTAGGTCCTGTTTTAAATGTTTTACATGTATTAACTCAATTAAGCTTTATGATAACCTTTTAAGGTAGGTCATATTATCATATTTACTTTATTGATAGGGAAACTGCTCCTCCATATAACTTTTAATACTAATAATTCCTTGCTATATTTATAAAATACTTTTACTTACTTTATTTAGTTTGACTCTCATGGCTCAGGGAAGTTAGCAGATGATTGTCCTTACTCAAGAAAAAGCTGAAGCTCAGAGAGGTTGAGGGATTTTTCCAAAACCACACCCCTAGTACACAGGACCTCTAGGATTTGGGAATCTAGGTCATAGGCACAAACCTAATGCGATTTCACTGCAGTAGGGTTTCCAAAGTACCTCATTAATTTAATCTGAATCAAAGTTCCATTTCTACTCAGTTCTTCTGAATCTATCAAGGAGATGTCTCAGTTTGATGCTGGCATATCATTAACCCTTTTCTAACAACTCAAAAATGAAACCCAACTCACTGCCATTGAGTCAATTCCAACTCATAGCGACCCCATTGGGTTTCTGAGGCTGTAAATCTTTAAGGAAGTAGATCACCCCATCTTCCTTCTGCAAAGCAACTGGTGGCTTTGAACCACTGACCTTCTGGTTAGCAACTAAATGCTTTATCCACTATGCCATCAGAGCTCCTTTCTAACACCTACTCATCTTAATTTTTAAAACAAAGTAGGCTTTCACAAATGATAGTCTGTAGTTAGACTAGAATGACACTGTTTTGATTTAATTCTACTAAATTTTATTACCACCTTCTATATATGGCAAGTGATACTGGTTTCCCATAAACCAAACTCACTGCTGATGAGTTGGATTAGACTCATAGAGACCCCTCCTTGGGTTTCCGAGGCAGTATCTGTATGAGTAGAGCCATAGACACAAACTTTTCTTTTGGAATAAATTAAATTAAAAAAATAAATCAATAAAAAATTGGTAAACAAAACTAAAGATGTCTTATGAATGAGATACAAATCATAAAGATGATACAAGAATGGCTGATGTTTATGACACACTATCACCACCTCTCTCTATTAATGAGGGGGCTGGCTATGGGTAGAATATTGGGCTAATGAATTTTGAATGCTTCCCTGCCAGTTGCTTGTGGTTGAAATAACATTTTTATGATGCTAGGCGGTAATAACATATAATAAAATTTTTGCCTCTCCCAGTTGTAATATTCTTTTCTAACGGGATGGTAGAAGAGGGTTAGGTTAGCTAAGTTATAGCTACTACTTTTCTATTAAGTGCTCTTTATTTGTGGGGATGCTCTACCTACTTGACTCTAGAGCACTGTTTCTCAACATTAGCTCTATTAACATTTTGGACTGGATAATTGTTGTGTGGGCTGTCCTGTGCTTTGTAGGATGTTTAGCAGCATCTTTGGCCTCTACCCACTAGATGTACCTCCCTCTCTCAGTTGTGACAAATAAACATCTCCAGATATTGTCAAATATCTGTGGGGACAGAGTGAGAGGAGGTAAAATTGCTCCTAGTTAAGAACCACTTCTCTAGAGAGATCTTTTTGTTTGAGAGCTGGATTTCCAAATCTGATCCTCCTAATATTTAAAGCAGAACATTAGAATGTGTTCATCTTCTAGCCTGTCCAGGGAGCCACAGTAAAATGCCTTAATTAAGGGAAACCCACAACCTGGAGGTCTGACGAATAGGTTTTTGCTCAGGAAGAAGATGCAGAAAATCTGTGGATGCTGGAGCTGAGGGCATTCTCCTTGCTGAGTAGAGAATGCAAGACCACCCTGGAGAATTGTTATTCATCTCATGGGTTGGTCAGCGGGCTGACCAACTGTTCAATAAGGTTTATTCATAAGTCCTGGACAGGTAAAGAAAGACTGCTCTCTAGTGATAGCAACCAGGGAGAGGAGATCCTGAGTTGAGCGGAGCTGAATAAGTTCTGCCCTGAAATCTGTCTGAGATGGGTGGGGCCAAGCCCAGACTGAAAGCTGAGAAACGTTTTCTGCTGGCATGAGCTGTTGGGAGAGAAAAGATTACAAATAGAAACCTAGCAATAAGGCTGCTCTGGTAGCATAGTGCCTAAAGCACTTGACTGCTAACCAGAAGGCTGGCAGTTCAAACCCACCAGCCACTCCTCGGAAGGAAGGTTGGGCAATCCTACTTCCGTAGTAATACTGCCTTGGCAACCCAAGGAGGGGTCGCTATGAGTCAGGGCCGACTCGACGGCACATAACAACAACAACAACTAAGAGGGTAAGGAGAATAACTCAAGGTGTAAGTGACTTGGGATGAGCCAAATTCACAAACCTCGACCTGAGGGTGCATTCCTTGCTAGGGTGGGTGGTGGAAAGCTACCTCGCCAGAGGACTTCATTGAATAACTCTACTTCCCTGTGAGTTCACACCCTTCTCTACCTGTCTCCATCTGCTCTCTCTCTCTGTGCATATTAAAAATAATTTGCTTGTAAAAGCCACTCTTTCTTTGGTATATATATATATATATATATATATAGTTCTTGTCCTTTCTTCTCTCATATTGTTCCTCATTACATCCTATATGACCTCAGAAAATGTGGGTAGAGGGACAGCATAGACATCTCCATCCTCAACAGTTTCCTAGGGTTTATTTCAGACTCTAGTGGTAGAGCAGCCACTGTACTAGGGCTGAGCTCTGGGCTGCTCAGCAATGGTCAACACTCTGAATTTGGAGACTGAAGGCCTGAGTTTAAGTCCTGGCTTTGTCTTGTACCTGTTCTGTTGTGACTTTGGGCGAATCTTGAAAAGTCTTAGATCATTATTTCTTCATCAGTAAAGTGGGAATCATGATAACTTAGTTCCTTGGGTTCTGAAGATTAAAGGGAGTGAAAATATGGTATAATCTGTAGTGCTATAAATGCATTACATTTGGGTATTTTTTAAAAAATCATTATTACATCTGTTACCACTGTTCTTATTTTGCACTAACACCAGTAGTCTGATGTGGGAGCAAAATCTTTTTCCAATGTACGGTAGAACCAAAGTTGAGGAATAATAATAATAATAATAATGCAATAGCAGCACCACTATTGAGTATTCGTAGTGCCTAACCAGAAGGCTGGTGGTTCAAACCCACCGCCACTTCTCAGAAGGAAGGTTGGGCAATCTACTTCCGTAGGATACTGCCTCGGAAACCCAAGGAGGAGTTGCTATGAGTCAGATCCGACTCAATGGCAGTGCGTTTGGTTTGGTTTGTGGTAAGGCATTTGATGGCTAAGCAGAAGGCTGGAGGTTCAAACTCACCAGCCACTCCTCTGAAGGAAGATTGGGCAATCTACTTCTGTAGAGATACTATCTTGGAAACCCAAGGAGGGTCGTTATGAGTAAGATCTGACTCAATGGCAGTGAGTTTTGTTTATTTTTATTTTTTTGGTTTTTATGCTAAGGAGCTGTGGTGGCATAGTGCCTAAGGCATTTGTCCATTAACTAGAAGGTTGGTGGTTCAAACCTGTCAGCCATTCTGAGGAAGGAAGACTGGGCAATCTACTTCTGTAAAGTTTACTGCCTGGGAAACCCAAAGGGGTTGCTATGAGTCAGAATCTACTCTATGGCCCTGAGTTTGGTCTGGTTATGCTAAGTAAGGGCTTTTCATATGCTAAATAACTTAATTCCTAGTGAAAAAGAGCCTATGATACTATAATCTTTATTTTAGAAAACCAAAACCAGTTGCCACTGTGTTGACTCCAACTCATGGCAACACCACATATAAAACCAAAACCAAACTCACTGCCACTGAGTCAGACCCAACTCATAGCGACCCTTCCTTGGGTTTCTTCATTTTACAGATGTGGATACCAAGGCTTGGAAAGGTGAATGTATTTACCCAAGGCCACACAGCTTGTAACCAGATTTTAAACCCAGGTCTGCTGAAATCCAAAGCCTGTGTTCTTAGCTACAATGCAATACAATCTTTTTAGAAAACCAGTCTTAATACATATTTGCTTCCTTAGAAGCAAGGATGGTGAAACTTTGTCTCACCTACTTTTGATGTGTTATCAGGAGGAACTAGTCCCTGGAGAAAGATGTCATAATTGGTAAAGTGAAGGGTCAGAGAAAAAGATGAAGACCCTCAGAAGATGGGTTGACACTGTGGCAGCAAAAATGGGCTCAAGCATGACAACGATTGTGAGGATGGCACAGAAACAGGCAGTGTTTTGTTCTGTTGTACAGAGGGCTGCTATTTAGAACCCACTCAGTGACACTCAATCCCAGCCTCCCTTGAATCGGAGAGTGGTCTTGATTCTGATGTTATTTCACCAGAGGTCTAGGGAACCATCAGTGAATTTAATGCTGCAAGATAATCAACTATCACTGTGATTTAAAAAAAAAAAAGAAAAGAAAAATTTCTATCTTAGGTTTCTCTGGCTCTCTTTTTCATGATAACAACAAATAAACTTCCTCAGGATCCAGATGTCTGACTATTTCAAGAATATATGTTTTCTAGTTGCAGAGGCGATATTTACAAGCAGCCACGGGGACTGGATACTTACATATAACCCTTAAATTTGTTGAGGTTGTTGTTGGGTTTCTCACACACAATGGTACTGTGGAATTGTTCCGGATCGAACTGTGCCTCCTATGGGAGAGAGGACTCTGTGAGGTTATTAAGTCAGAGGGATGTAGTTTTAATAGGATCTTCGGGAGAGCTAATCACAGCTGGAACCATTGCAAATAAGGTAATCCCTGCTTTGTCATGCTGTGATAGTTGTAATGTGTTAGAAGAAAAAGTTAAATCCTCATTAAGGAGGAGAAAGCAGATGTAAATGAAAAGTTGAATGCTAGGCCAAGGGAGGTCCCTGCTCTGAATGCGTTTCTTCAGCAAGACTGGGTTTGAGTCTTTAGATTAGCACTGTCCAATAGACTTTATGAAGAGGATGAGAATATTCTAAGCGTGTCCAATGTGGAAGCCACTAATCGTGTAGATATTGATCACTTGAAATGTGTGAATGAGGAAATGATTTTTGTAGTTTTATTTAATTTTAATGAGTTGGAATTTAAAGAACCACATTGAAAAGCACAGAGAAAGATGATCAAAAGAAGAGTTTATAAATCTGACTACATAGCCACTGTTAACATTCTTGTGCATGCAATAATTCCAAAACCAAAACATAATAATTCCAGACTTTAAAAAAGAAATCAACACATATGCACGTATGTGTTCACATGTATACACTTATGTATTCCAAAAATGAGATTTAGTGTTCACGTATCTTAAGTATTTTTAAATTATTAAATGTTTCTATGTGTTGTAGGAGCTCTGGTAGCATAGTGGCTAAAGCACTTGACTGCTAACCAGAAGGCTGGAGGTTCAAACCCACCAGCCACTCCTCAGAAGGAAGGTTGGGCAATCCTACTTCCGTAGTGATACTGCCTTGGAAACCCAAGGAGGGGTCGCTATGAGTCGGGGCCGACTCAACGGCACATAACAACAACAACAACGTGTTGACTGAGATTTGAATGGAAAGTAATTGTATGACTGTACCACATTTCATTTCACTATTGAATATTTACATTGTTTCAATTTGTTTTACCATTATAAAAATTATGGGAAAATAAAACATTTGCCATGGATTCAATTCCAACCCATAGGGTTTTCAATGACTGATTTTTTAGAAGTAGATCTCCAGGTCTTTCTTATGAGGCACCTCTGGGTTGATGTGAACACCAACCATTCATTAGCAGCTGAAGGAACTGCTTGCATCACTCTGGAACTCTGCTGAGAAAGCAGTAGCTAACAAAACACAATAACTAGCATTGAGTGAACTCAACTTTTGCTACACACTATGATTAAAAGTTTATATGAGTTATTTATATATTTATTTATTTCAAGCTTATAACCACTCTATGATGTAGGAACTTTAATTATGGCCTCTTTCCATATAAAACCCACTGCTGTTGAGTTGATTCTAACTCATAGAGACCCATAAGGTTTCCAAGGCTGTAAATCTTTACGGAAATAGACTGCCACATCTTTCTCCCATGAAGCAGCTTGTGGGTTTGAATGACAGACCTTTTGGTTAACAGCCAAGCACTTTAATAACTGAGGCACCAGGACTCCTTGGATATGGGCAATCTGAGGTTCAGGAAGGTTAGTAGGCTATAACAGGGCTATATCATGGCCATACCAGTGCTGGATTTGAATCCAAGTCTGACTCTATATCATAGGTTCTTACCTACATGGTACACTGCCTTTGGGTGAATATTCTTGTAGCTAAGTATTGTAAACATATCCTTGACTCTTTCTCTACCGTCTTCAGGTATTTCAGTTGCATAAGCTCTATAGCCCTATTTGTAGTGTGGGTGGGTGTGGTAACATAGGTGGAAAGATAATGCTTTCTAACTCTAGCCTGTAGTAACTAATACTGTATTAAATTCTTTGAGCCTCAATTACTTCCTCTGTGGAATGGGGCTAACACCACATGCCTGACTCATCTCATTGTGCCTCAGGGGATAAAATTGACTTGGAAAGGTTTTGAGTGTTTATTGTGCTATGTAAGTAGAAGGTAGTAGTTCTAAAAGTGGACTTGGAAAGTCTCCTGGGTAGAGCTTTAACACCAGGAGTGAATTTATCTCTGAGAACTTCAAGGTAGAGCTGTTCAAAAGGGCAAATTGATTAGAAGAAGTGATAGCATTTTCTGGCTTTGTGTAAATATACTGTCCATCGGATCTGTGGGGGCACCAACATAAATAAACTCTCCACTCACTTGAAATAAATTACCCATCCAGGAGTTTCTAAAAATATGGCCCTTTTCCTTGCAGATATTGATTCTTTCAGGGATAAACACTTGCCAAGCTCTGAGATGATGAGAAATCACGCTGTAATTTGTCAGCTGCTTCTGTGTGCCTGATTAAGGCATGCACCTCTTTCTCGATCCATACTACTCAGCTCATTGCTGGGAGTCTCCATCCAAATTCATTTCAGAGATGAGTGGCAGCAGCTCTGAGAGCTGATGATACTGCTGCAGTGACTGAGTCCTTGTGTTCTGTTTAATCACACCTTGAAGAGCTGGGTGGGTCCTGGCAGTGGTGACGTTTGCCTCTCTTGTCCCTCAGTTAGGAGCTCAGGTGATGGTGGTTAAAGCATTGAGCTGCTAACCAAGAGGTTGGTTGTTTGAAGCTACTGGTTGCTCTGTGGGAGAAAGATGAGGCAATCTGCTTCTGTAAAGATTGATAGCCTTGGAAACCCTATGGGGCAACTCTATTCTGTCCTATAGGGTCACTATGAGTTGGAATTGACTCGATGATGGTGGATTTGGTTTTTGGTTTTGGTCCCTCAGTTGGGGCTTCACAGCCATCTTCCTCCTGCAGTGTACCTTCCCTGGTTCCATGCTCTCCTTTCTTCCTGGCTCTGGCTTTTGGGTCTGTTGGCCTTCCTCTCTGGCAAGGTGACCTGCTTTTTCCACCTTCTTTCCCCAAGATGGGCTATGGAGAGAGGTGCTTAGGTCCTTCTGTCTGTAAACAAAACCATGAAGATATTTCTTCCTTATTTTATTTTTTATGGGGCATGGGAGGGGTGAGCCTTCTCACAGCTTCTCTAAATTTATACCTAGTCATGCAAAGATGCTTCCATTCCCCTCACCTTTCAGCCTCCACCCCATCAAGTGGACACCACTCTCTTTCTTCTGTTCCCCTAAGATTCTAAACTCTCCTGCTCTTCTCACTATTGGCTTCTCTTACCTGCTTGCTTTTAAGACTTTTGCTATAGTTCAATGTCTCTGGGTGATGCAAACACTTCAGCCCTCAACTACAGGCTGAAAGGTTGGCAGTTCAAACCCACCTAGAGGCACATCAGAAGACAGGCCTGGTAATCTGCTTCTGAAAGGTCACAGCCTTGAAAACGCTATGGAACAATTATACTCTGCACACATGGGGTTGACTGTAACTAACAACCACTCCAGGGAAGCTGCTAAGAGATCCCAAGTCAGGACAGAGGGAGTGGTGAACTCTTACAAATCTGTGGGAATTCTTGTTTTGACTTTGTTCAGGAGTTTCTGATTCCATTCTGTGATGGGTAGAGCCTCCTTCCCCATCCCAAAATTTTTCTTAGTTGTGGAGGGACCTCACCCACCCAACCTACTTCTTTTTTCTGATCTTTTATCTAAAGCCCTTGATGAAAGTTCCATTAACCAGCAAAAAAGGGCTTAGGGAACCTATCAAGGCACAGGAAAAGATAAGGCAGTTCCAGAGGAAAATTTCTCTTAGATTCTTTGGGATGAGACCCACCTGTCTTGAGCCTCTGTCATTAACTTCTGTAGTAACTCTAAGGGTTTTTCACCAAAGTGTAAATGGAGACTGAAGTAAAGTACTTGTCTTATGGTTGATATGTAACAGAGCCAGGATTAGAACCTACCACACTGAAATTCAAAGCCAATAATCATCATCATCTTTATCATCATCATATTTATTCCTCCTCTTTCTTCTATTATTATTACTATTAGAACTAGTACAATATTTATTGAATACTTATTATGTGCCTCCCACCAATTAAATATTTTATATATACTATAACCTTTAATTCTTATCAAAGCCTTATCACATAGGTACCATTACAAAGAAAAACCAAACTCACTGTTGAGTCAGATCTGACTCATTGCGACCTCCTTGGGTTTCTGAGGCAGTATCTGTATGGAAGTAGATTGCCCAGTCTTCCTTCTGAGGAAGTGGCTGGTAGGTTTGAACCCCCAGCCTTCTGATTAGCAGTCAAGTGCCTTAGGCACTACGCCATCAGAGCTCCTTTGTACTGTTAGTATCCCCATTTTTCAGATAAAGAAACTGAGGCTTAGAGATATTCACCCATCTTCCCAATGCCATGTTGTTGTTGTTGTTATGTGCCGTCGAGTCAGCCCTGACTCATAGCGACCCCTCCTTGGGTTTCCGAGGCAGTATCACTACGGAAGTAGGATTGCCCAACCTTCCTTCCGAGGAGTGGCTGGTGGGTTTGAACCACCAGCCTTCTGGTTAGCTGTCAAGTGCTTTAGCCACTAAGCTACCAGAGCTCCTTCCCAATGCCATATAGCTAGCAAATTAGGAAGACAGAATTCAATGTTAGGACTTCTGACCCCACAATCTGCTCTTTAACCATGGTGTTATGTGCAGGGAAAAGATTAGAGTGAAACACTACTTCTCTGTCTATCGTCCTTTTCCATATCCTCTGATTGAAGTATCTGATGTAATAAATTCATTCATTCTCTAATATATAATAGAAAGTATATAATAGTCACTATAACTAATAAGCGAGCTCTGGTAGCATAGTGCCTAAGGCACTTTACTGCTAACCAGAAGGCTGGCGGTTCAGACCCACCAGCCACTCCTCAGAAGGAAGATGGGGCAATCTACTTCCGTAGTGATACTGCCTTGGAAACCCAAGGAGGAGTCGCTATGAGTCGGGTCCAACTTGACGGCACATAACAACAACAACAACATAACTAATAAGCAAGAAATGTATTACCTCTTTGAAGTGTATTTGTATTTTAAATTAGAGGTCCCCAAAGGGTAAAATTTATGACAGTAAATTACCTACATAGAGGACATTCATTTGATGATATATGCATATGTATTTTTTAGCATTTAAGAGTTTTTTTTGTGTATGTGCTACCTCCTCTATGAAGCCTCTCCTGATTGCCACAGGTCCTTTCACCCCAGTTAATCAGAATTAATTACTAGCTCTTATGTGCTTGTACATCACACTGCTAATGCTTCAACTTAAGACTATGTATCTGGATCTATGCTTCCACTAATAAATTGTAACCTTCTTCTGGGGCATCTTCCACAATGCCTTGTGTTAACAAGCACATAAGGAAAATTTGTTGAGATGAAGTTAGTATTGGAAAAAGTGACATAGAAGTGTACATATTGAAAGGTAATGGATGAAGAGGTATAAAAAAGACCTGATTGTAAGCCTGCTGCATTGATTTAGGAAAAGTCCCAGATATAATCTTAACTTTGATCCATGGGAATAGGTCAGATTCATTTTGGTTCCACTAATAAAAACGGTGGTCACAATCTTAGATCCCAACATGTGCCAGATTAGTCTCCCATTCATTCTTTCATTTATTCAAGCATTTATTGAATACTCAAGATGTGTGAGGCATGGGGAAATTGGGAGAGAATCAGATGAAACATAGGAGTTATTGACACAAACCAACTATTGCAGCCATAAAAACTCAAATTTCCAGTGTAGTTAAGGTGAGTCAATGGCGATACCTTTGAAAACAAAGGACTGTGGGCTAAATGTCAGTGTGTAAGAACTCTCCAGGGTTAAGGTATTCCTCACTGACCTGTGGCCCCAATACTGCAAATCTGCCACCTCCCAGAGCCACTGGGGAAATCCAAGGTGAAATAATCAGCCTAAATATTTTCCTGTAGCTAAAATAGGCCATTTCCTTTGCACTGGCCTCAAATTTTACTTTTCCAGTCTTATTGTCCACTATTTTCATAAGTGAATTTCAACTTGAACAATGTATGTGATTGGACAAATGTAAGAATGATCTCTTAAAATTGTTTGCAGTGTTTTCTGGCTATCTGCTTTCCATTTCACTCTTCATTCATAACAGCCTGCTGACTTCCTTTTGGGAAACTGCTTCTACCTCCTGGTTCATCATCTTGATGAGCCTATATGTAAAGACACACACCCACTTTTGAGACTTGGACTTGAATGGAATGATTGAAAGTAGGAAAAAAAAAAAAAAAAAGGAATAAAAGAGAGATCATTAAGTAATTCCTGCTACCAATATTAAGCTGAGACACTAAAATTTCCCTGGTTCTTGTCCCACCTGATCTTAGATTTTAAAATTTCCATTGTATTTTGTGAGCCATATTGTGAGCTTCCTCCACTCCCTACTCACATTCTTGTAATAATTCTGCTTTGCTTTAGTTAGCCAGACTTGTTTCTGTTGCTGGCAAACAAAGAATTCTATTCAACAAAGTGGCTTATTCATTCCTATGGCTATATTAAATACTTTCCTTTAGATCTTTAAGAAATAATGAAAATTATTTATTTGGTGTAATTGCTGCTGTTAGTTGTTAGGTATTGTTGAGTCAGTTCTGAGTCATAGTGACCCTGTGTACAACAGAACAATACACTGCCTGGTCCTGTGCTATCCTCACAATCATCGCTATATTTGAGCCCGTTGTTGTAGCCACTGTGACAATCCATTTCATTGAGGGTCTTCCTCTTTTTTGCTGACCTTCTATTTTACCAAAAATGGTGTCCTTCAGGGACTGGTCCCTCCTGATAACACGCCCAAAGTAAGTGAGACAAAGTCTTGCCATCTTTGCTTCTAAGGAACATTCTGACCGTACTTCTTCTAGGACAGAATTGTTTGTTCTTTTGGTAGTCCATAGTATATTCAAGATTCTTTGCCAACACATAATTCAAATGCATCAAGTCTTCTTCAGCCTTTGCTTTTAGTGTTGAAGACACTAAATAACTTACCCACAGTGGTCACATCTCTCTTTAGAACCTAGATTTGTCTGATTGTCTGATTCTAAAAGTTACACTTGTTCTTTGCTTGATGTAAGCCTCTAATGCTGTCTGGGCACAGAGCAGATATTCTAGGACTTTTTCATGCTTTCTTCCCAAGATTTCCATATTGACAATTCCCCCTAACCTCTCATTACAAAGCTCAAGGGTCACTCCCTTTTGAGGACCCATCTCCGTCCACCACAGATCATAGCATTCTTTCCTTCTTTCAAACTTATAATTATTTTTTGAACATTTTATTGTGCTTTAGGTGAAAGTTTACACAGTGAATTAATTTTCCATCCAATAATTCATACACAAAATGTTCTGTGATACTCATTGCAATCCCCACAATGTGTCAACACTCTTCCCATTTCCATCCTGTGTCCCCCATTTCTAGTTATCTGCTTTCCCTGCCCCTCCCTGTCTTTTCGTCTTTGCTTCTGGGCAAATGTTGCCCTTTTAGTTTCCTATAGTTGATTGTTCTAAGAAGCACATTCCTCACCACGTTACTGTTTGTTTTATAGGCTAATCTATCATTTAATTAAGAGTTGGCCTCTGGGAGTGGCTTCAGTTCCAAGTTAGAAAGGTGTCCTAGGGCAATAGTCTTGGGGGGTTCCTCCAAGAAACCTAGACATTTTTTTTTTAATATCCATACTTCTCACTTGGACTAATGTCTTAACATTTTAAATTGTCAGATACCAAGCTAAGCCTGTAAACCAGTGGTTCCTAATTGGTAGATTAAGTTATTGCAACTTATCCACATGTCCATATATGCACCAAAATGCTGTCTGTAGACATAATAAAAGTAAATCTTACATAAACAATTTGTCACTGTTTTCTGCATTTCTGTAGGTATTCTTGAGAGTAAGAAGTTACAAATTCATGTAAAAAGGTTATCAAAAATATAATAGCTTTTTGTTTTAATGTATTTTCTTAAATAATGGACACTGAAAAGTTAACTACTTTCAGGGAGGAGCAGTTGGAGGGTTGTTGTTGTTGTTGTTGTTAGGTGTGGTTGAGTCAGCTCTGACTCATAGTGACCCCATATACAACAGAACGAAACACTGCCCAGTCCTGTGGCAGCCTCACAATCTTTGCTATACCTGAGCCCATCCTTGCAACCACTGTGTCAATCCATCTCACTGATGGACTTCCCTTTTTCCGTTCACCCTCCACTTTACCAAGCATGATATCCTTCTCCAGGGAATAGTCCCTTCCGACAACATGACCAAAGTAGATGAGACGAAATCTGGCCATTCTTGCTTCATGGAGTATTTAGGCTGCACTTCTTCCAGGACAGATTTGTTAGTTCTTCTGGCAGTCCATGATACTTTCAGTATTCTTCACCAATACCACAACACAAAAGCATCAACTCTTCTTCGGTCTTCCCTAGTCACTGTCCAACTTTTGCATGTGTATGAGGCGATTGAAAATACCGTGGCTTGGGTTAGGCACACCTTAGTCTTCAAAGAGACATCTTTGCCCTTCAGCACTTTAAATAAGTCTTTTGCAGCAAATTTTCCCAGTGCAATACATTGTCTGATCCATTGGTGTTGATTGTGGAACCAAGTAATGTGAAATCTTTGAATTGATTGAAACAATTTCAATCTTTTCTCCATTTATCATGATGTTCTTATTGGTCCAGTTGTGAAGATTTACACTTTCTTTATGTTGAGATGTAATCCATACTGCAGACTGGTATCTCTAATCTTCATCAATAAGTGCTTCAAGTCATCTTCATTCTCAGCAAGCAAAGTTGTATTGTCTGCATATCACAGGTTGTTAATGAGTCTTCCTCTAATCCTGATGCCATACTCTTCTTCATATAGTCCAGCTTCTCAGATTATTTTCTCAGCATACAGATTGAATAAGTATGGTGAAAGGATACAACCCTGACACTCCTTTCCTGATTTTAAACCATGTAGTGTCCCCTTGTTCTGTTTGAACAACAGCCTCCTGGTCTATGTACAGGTTCCTCATGAGCAAAATTAAGTGTTCTGGAATTCCCATTCTTCTCAATGTTATTCATAATTTGTTATGATCCACACAATCAAATGCTTTTGCATAGTTGATAAAACACAAGTAAACGTCTTTCTGGTATTCTTTGCTTTGAGCCAAGATCCATCTGACGTCAACAATAATATCCCTCATTCCATGTCCTCTTCTGAATCCAGCTTGCATTTCTGGAAGTTCTCTGTCAATATACTGCTGCAATCATTTTTTATTATCTTTAGTAAGATTTTACTTGTGTGTGGTATTAATGATATTGTTTGATAATTTCCACAATCTTTAGGATCACCTTTCTTTGGAAAGGATCTCTTCTAGTCAGTTGGCCAGGTAACTGTCTTCCAAATTTCTTGGCATGGATGAATGAGCCCTTTCAGCACAGCATCAGTTTGTTGAAACATCTCAATGGGTATTCTGTCCATTCCTGGAGCCTTGTTTTTCACTGATTCCTTTGGTAGAGCTTTGACTTCAGTACTATTGGTTCTTGACCATATGCCACCTCCTGAAATGGATGAAGATTGACCAATTCTTTTTGGTACAGTGACTCTATATATTCCTTCCATCTTTTCTTGATGTTTCCTGCATCAGTCAATATTTTGCCCCTAGAATGTTTCAATATTGCAACTCAAGGCTTGAATTTTTTCTTCAGTTCTTCAGCTTGAGAAATGCCAAGTATGTTCTTCCCTTTTGTTTTTCTATGCAAACAACAAAACACTGCCTGGTCCTGTGCTATCCTCACAACCATTGCTATATTTGAGCCCGTTGTTGTAGCCACTGTGACATATTTCATTGCATATTTCATTATAATAATTGACTTTGTCTTCTTGAGCTGCTCTTTGAAATCTTCTGTTCAGCTCTTTTGTCATTTCTTCCATTTGCTTTAGCTACTCTTCATTCAAGGAAAAGGTTCAGAGTCTCTTCTGACATCTAGTTTGGTCTTTTCTTCCTTTCCTGTCTTTTTAATGACTTTTGCTTTCTTCATGGATGATGTTTTTGATGCCATCTCACAATTCCTCTGATTTTCAGTCTCTGGTGTTCAGTGTATCAAATCTACTCTTTAGATGGTCTCCAAATTCAGGAGGGATATAATCAAGGTCATATTTTGGCTCTTGTGGAGTTGTTTTTGTTGTCTTCAACTTCAACTTGAGCTTGCATCAGAGCAGTTTATAGTCTGTTCTACAGTCAGGTCCTGGCCTTGTTTTGGTTGAAGATACTGAGCTTCTCCATTGCCTCTTTACACAGATGTTGTTGATCTGATTCCTGTATACTCCATCTAGTGAAGACCATGTATATAGCTCCCATTTATGTTGTTGAAAAAAGGTATTTACAATGAATAAGTCATTGGTCTTGCAAAATTCTGCCATGTGATCTCCAGGGTCATTTCTATCATCAAGGTCACATTTTCCAACTACCAGTGATTCTTCTTTGTTTCCAACTTTAGCATTCCTATAATAATCCATTCCAGTAATAATCAACACATCTTGATTGCATGTTTGGTCAATTTCAGACTGCAGAAGTTGGTAAACATCTTCATTTCCTCATCATTGGCTTTGGTGGTTGGTACATAAATTTGAATTACGGTGGTATTAACTGGTCTTCCTTCTAGGCATATGGATGTTATCCTATCACTGACAGCATTGTACTTCAGGATAGATCTTAAAACAATCTTTGTGATGATGAATGCCACGCCATTCCTCTTCAATTTGTCATTCTAAGCACAGTAGATCATATAGTTGTTTGATTTGAATTGGGCAAACCCAGTCTATTTTAGCTCTCTAATGTCTTTCTTTATGTGTTCCATTTCATTTTTGGCAACTTCCAATTTTCCTAGATTCATACTTTGTGCATTTCATGTTCTGATTTTTAATGGATGTTTGCAGCTGTTTCTTCTCATTTTGGAACTGGAAGGTTTGTTGCTGTTGTTATGTGCTGTCGAGTTGGACCAGACTCATAACGACCCCTCCTTGGGTTTCCGAGGCTGTATTGCTATGGAAGTAGATTGCCCAACCTTCCTTCTGAGGAGTGGCTTCTGGGTGAGCAGCCAAAAATTTGATAGTCAAAAAGGGTCTTTATGTAAAAAAAAAAAAGAAAAAAAAAGTAGGGACTCTTGCTGTATGTTCTTGAGGGCATTTGTGATTCAGTAGTAGAATTCTCATCTTCCCTGTGGGAGAACAGAGTTCGATTCCTGGCCAATGTGCTTCATGAACAACTACAACACATCTGTCAGTGAAGGCTTGTGTGTTACCATGATGATGAGCAGGTTTCAGTGACACTTCTAGACTAAGTTAGACTAGGAATAAAGGCATGGAGATCTACTTCTGAAAATTAGTCAAACAAAGTCTTATGGATCGCAACAATCCAATTTGCAACCAATCATGGAGATGGTAGCTCTTCATTCCCTTATGCATGGGGTTGTGATGAATCTGGGGCTGATTCAATGGCAGCTAACAACCACAACAGTTCTAAGTTCTAAGAGGACAAGAACCATGTCTTAGACCACTTTGAAACCCTTCCATGGTTATTAGGAACTATTATTCAAGAATATTCTGTCAACTGAGGAAAGAGAAACCAGCCAAACTCTTTGTTCAAACACAGAATGTAGGAGTTTTTGATATTAACAACTATCATTTACTGAAGTTTTATAAGAGCATATTTATAAAAAAGCGAAGAGTTGAATCAGTGATCTACAGAATCTCAGAATCTGCTTCTATACAAACCTTGCCTAGATGAGTGCTATCACTACAACTCCCTCCCCACCTAGCCCACAGGGATGAGGGCAATAATAGCTGCAGCAATAACTCTGTGTACTGCTTAGGAGCAACTGCTCTGAGCACAAGGCGTTACAGGATACTCAGTTCAGGCTAACCCTGGAGGCTATGTGGGAGGTACCTGCAACCTTGAAAGAATACTATTGAAAATTTTCTTTTATTTTCTTTTTCCACTGTGCATGTATTTTATTTACTGGTTTATAAAAGTGTTGAAAGGCAACATTCTTCGTGCCCAAAATGCTAAGCTTAGTGATTGAGTTTTTCTTCCTGGCATACAAATGAAATGATCTCCTGATTTCCTGGAACACTATCTGAAAACAAATGACAGTTACCAGAATTTGATAACCTTCCTGCTTCCTGGTCCGAGTTATTTTCAAGATAACCTGCTACAGAGTGACTGGCAGTTACTTTCTTTCCTAGCTCTGGGTGAGGAAACCCTTTGCATATTCCATGACCCTGGCTCTCCCTTCTTCCCTTCAGTGATTGGCAAGGAAGAGCAGACGAATTGAGCTGGAGAGCTGCGTGAGGAAGACAGTATCTAAAGATTTCCTGCAGTCTGCCTTTCCTTTTTTTTTCAAGTGGACAAATATCCTGTTTCTTATTCAGGGATGATACTAAATTTAATCTTGAAATCTTGCTGTAACATTTGCCAAATTATAAGGCAAGAGTTTGGCATGCCAAGGCAGTACTGGAAAGGGATGATATCTTCTGTCATTTATAAAACAAACAAATTAATGATGTATATAGTTGTTTGATAACAATTGTCTGTGTAATTCCCTGTTAGAACATGAAATTACAGCCAGTGTCTCTCTTGTTTACTTGTGGACCCGCAGAGCATGGTCTAGCACCTGGCACATAGAAGGCATTCAGTCAATGACGAATGAATGAATGAATGACATGACATGATATCTGAAATGTGGGCAGTTGCCATCAGATGGACAGTGGTGGCTTAAGGTACTGTTGCACAGACAACTCTTTTCTATACGTATTTTCTTGCTATAGTTAGCTGAGAAGATGGCTCAAGACCCAATCAACTGCAACTCATGTTTTTGGCAAAAGGAGTTACAATGAAGAGGATGAATGCCAGTCTGAGAAAGTCTATGCTAAGCTCTTCAGAGAAAATATAATCATCACGTGTCACCTCTGCTGCTAAACCAAAAAAAAAAAAACAAAAACAAACCAAAACTCTGGCAACAAGAGGACGTTATCAGACATTTGTTGAATACATGAATTTATTTAAAAACTACAGTGAAGTAGATCCAATAGTTGAAAGAGACCAGAAGACAGTCTATGAATGTACAGAGGAAAGAGTGATTAACTTTGAGTATGTTGTAGAAATTGTTGCCTAGGCAGACAGAGGATATGCAGAGAAGGACTTTTTGGGACTTGAGAACAGCACTAGGGTCTATAGGAAGAAACAGAGGAAATCAGACCTCTCTCCTTAATGATGGGTTGTACAGAAGTCAGGAGCACCTGAGTGGTGCAAACTGAGAAGCTGGCTGTTCAAATCCACCCAGAGATGCCTTGGAAGAAAGGCCTGGTGATTTACTTCTGAGAAATCAGTCATAGAAAACCCTGTGGAGCACAGTTCTACACTGACATACATGAGATCATCATGCATCAGAATTGATTCAAAGAGGTTTTTTTTTTTTTTTTTTTTTTTTTAAATAATGTAATCATGAAGAATTTAGGCTTATGTAACCCTTGATGTGTACTAGGTACAATAGATATTTATTGCTCTGGTGCTCAGAATGCCCTTGCCCAATAAACCATTTTGAGGAAGTGATCTTTCCCTCATTTTAACTAGGAAATTCAAGTGAGAACTTTAGTTACAAAATTCCCTCTTGCTTCCACTGACTAGAGTTCATTGATCTTCAGGGGGGCACATAATACTAGTCAGGGCGATCAGTCTCTTTTTCTGGAATGTTTTTCAGCTAGCTATAAGGGAAGATTGCAATCTCTCTCTGGTGCTGGAGCTATAAACTCAGGCCATTTCCTTCCATGTGAAGAAAGCTGGTCTGAGAGAGTGAAGCTAAACACGTAGAGAAATATTGGAAAGAAAGGGAGCTTGTACTGATAGTCTCGGAATTCCTGTTTCCAATGACCCTGAGGTCCAACTCATCCTGTATTCTCCCAGTAAGCTCTCTTTTTGTTCAAGCTACTTTGAATTGGGTCTCTATCACATGCGGGAGCTCTGGTGGCATAGTGGCTAAGGCACTTGACTGCTAACCAGAAGGCTGGCGTTTCAAACCCTCCAGCCACTCCTCGGAAGGAAGATGGGGCAATCTACTTCTGTAGTGATACTGCCTCGGAAATCCAAGGAGGGGTCGCTATGCGTTGGGTCTGACTCGACGGCACATAACAACAACAACAACAACAACAACAACAACAACATCACATGCAGCCAAGAGTCTTGACTAATCAATATACTAGATTTGTATGGCTCTCATTTGATGCACCAACTATTTCCCTAGTGGCTTGAAATGTCCATAATCATCCTTAGTTGTTAAATCTGTGAAGGCCACTATTAAAATGTAAAAATGTTGGCATGGGATATGGAAGTAATAGGTAGGAGAAATGTTTTAATTTATCATCCCTTGTTAACACTATAGTATGATTACACATTTCACATAACCCTGAAGAGGGTCCTTATAAAGCCCTAAGGGGATGAAGAATGGGAAAACATTTTTTAATAAGAGTGTGAAGATAGTGCTAAACTTTGGGAAGAAGAGATTTCTATACTGTTTGTATGTACCTCAGTAACACTAGGGAGGAAAAAGTCACCAAAAGGAGGTTCTTTAGTTCTTTAGGCTGGGTTCTTTAGAGAAGGAAAATCAGTGAAGCTTATCTATCTATATACATTTATGTTGTTGTTGTTATGTGCTGTCGAGTCAGACACATGAGTACAAATTTATCTCAAGGAAATGACTTAGGCAGTTGTAGAGGCTGGCAAGTTAGTAGTCCACAGGTCAGATGTCATGCTGGAGTCTTCTCCTGACTCACGTAGCTGCAGAGGCTGATGAGTCCAAGATTGGCAGGTAATATGTAGGCTGTATATGGGCTCAAGTATAGCAGGGATTGTGGGGCTGGTGCGGGATCGGGCAGTGTTTCGTTCTGCTGTGCACGGGGTCGCTATGAGTTGGAAACAACTCGATGGCACTTAACAACAACAACAACAACAACATGGTAGGCTTTTGGCTCACAGACTGTGAAGGAAACAGTCCCAAGATCGGCAGGCAATACAGAGGACCACTGGTTCAAGTCCAAGAACTGGAGATGATGATGAGCCAGATGCAGAATTCAGACCAAGCAAAAATCCAGAGAGCTTTTCCATATATGTTGAAAGCAGGCTATGCATTGAAGGAACCAGAACCACTCTTTCAAATGCTTGGCTGCTCATGGCAGACCTCATCATGGAGGTGATTACATTGTATCAGATCTTATAATGGGTGATGACATCATAACTGTTAAAGCACTTAAAATTATGGCCTAGCCAAGTTGACACACAACCTTAACTGTTACAGAGGGCATACAAAATATTAAAGTAAAAGTAATACTGTTTATAGGATTTCTTCAATCATGGTCAAATTATTATTACTGTTAATAATTACACCCTAAAGCTTATATAGCTTCAGTGTTTTCACATATATAAAATTATATTCATTTGAGAAATTAAAAAAATAATACATGCAAAGGTATTTAAGAAGAATTATCTTGTTAGTTGCTGTCAAGTTGATTCTGACTCATGGCAATACCCTATGGCAGAACACATAGGGACAGCTCCATGGGATTTTCAATGTTGTGACCTTTCAGAAGCAGATTTCCAGGCCTATTTTCTGAAGTGTATCTGAATGGACACCAACTTTATGGCTAGTAGTTGAATGCTTAACCGTTTGTGCCACCCAGGGCACCTAGAATTACCTTAGCAAAATAATCAGGTAAATCGGTACTGCGTTCTAATTCTGGCTCAACACTACTAACGTTACATTAGCTAGTTATCTTTGACAAGATTCAATCTCTCTGAAATTAAGTTTTCTCATCTCTAAAATGTTGCTAATTCTTTGTCTATCTCAAATGCTTGCTGTAGGTGTCAGATATCAAAAGTGAGCTATATAATACAGTGGTAAAGGAATTTTTGCCTGAAGTAGGAAAAAAGATTGACATATTTATTATTAATGAGTTGAGTAAAAACCTCTGAGTTTGAAGTATCAGCATGACTCCAGATGTATTTAATCTTAAAAGAAATCTTAGTGCTGTCCATATTGGTGTAGAAACAATGATCAACTCAATAGCAATAAGTATATCTAACATGTGCTTATTATGGTTTCTAAATACTATTTTCCATCGAAAGGAACCAGATCTATCCAAGACTAATGAGGTCATCCCCAAAAGAGTCAATTTTCGGTTCCTATTGGCTAAAAATGAGGCAAGCAATAAGGGTAATGACTGTATTGTTTTGAAATAGATCAAATATGTTTAAATCCAGGAGCTCATTTTGATACCTAAATAAACCCAACCAAATCAAACCAAAACAAAAAAACTCAAAACAAAAATCAACTCATTGGTCACCTTTGGAGGATTCCAGGCAACGAACTTATTATTTTGAAAACTGGTTAGTAAAAGGAAAGCATCAAGTACTCATCATGTATTTCCTATAAAGATAACACCTCAGGGTAACCAAATACTTGATCAGCAGAAATTTGTCTTTATTAAATAGATCAGAATATCATCATGAAAAAAATTTATCAAATAAATGAATCTTAGCAATGATCATCAATGACTGTTAACATTGAAAAAAGACAATCAGACAGTTTGTGCCTTAAGTTTTATATGTCTTATGATGTAAAGTTGACACACAGACACAAAAACATGAAATCCAACCTGCATCTGATTTAGGCACTAGATCCAACCACCAATTTACAGAAATAAAGTGGACAGGGAAACATGTTAACCTGACCACAAGGAAACAATGTGATCAACAAAATCCAGACTGTGGGAAGTTTTATAGGACAAACAAGCTGGTTTATTTAGCAATAAAAACTAAATATGCAAGGAAAAAGAGAGAGAGAGCTGAAGGGAAACATAGAATAAAAGAGATTTAAGAAACTAATCTCAATATTTGGCCTTATTTGGATCCTGATTCAAACAAATAAATTGGAAAAAAAATTGAACACTGACAGAAATACCATATGCTCTAGCAGTCCCACTATGAGTTATATATCCTAGAGAAATAAGAGATCGACACGAACAGATATATGCACACCCATCTTCATCACAGCACTATTCACAATAGCAAAAAAACGGAAACAACCTAAATGTCCATTAATGGAAGAATGGACCAACAAACTTTTGTACATACACACAATGGGATATGACACAACATTAAAGAACAATGATAAATCTGTGAAACATCTCATGACATGGGTGAATTTAGGGCCCCTTATGCTGAGTGAAATTAGTCAATCACAAAAGGACAATAAGACAAAGATTGTAAAAAAGTTAGGGAAAAGGTTTAACAAAAAAAAATACTTACCAGGAGTGCTTGGGGAAGGGAGGGTAAACTACTAACTAGACTACTAAACTACTAAACTACTAAAAAAAAAAAAAAGGAAGATGTAGGGCTGGAGTCGGGGGATAATGTGTGGTAGAATTGAGCCCTCATCTATCATGGTAGGAAGTCAATTAAAAAAAAAAAAGAACATTAACTTAAAATTTAATATCAAATAATTATTGTTAATTTTTTAGGTATTAAAGTGCCAGCTCTAGGGGAAGGCCTTTTCTCTGTTGGCTCTAGGGGAAAGTCTCTATCTTCTTTCAATTATCTGTGGGCCTGACATTCTTTGGAGAGCTACATGTGTATTGGTATCGATCTTCCCTTAATGCAGGAGGTTCTCAGTGCAGGGACCCTGGGTCCAAAGGACACACTCTGCATCCAGCTCTTTTTCCTAGTAGTACTGAGGTCCCTCCCTCCCTGATCCCTCCTCTTTTCTTTTATCTCTTGTAAGATAAAAGGTGATGTAAGCCATACCCTACGGAAACTCTCCTTCCATTGGATCAGGACTGTGAACTAAGTAACAGTGTTGCATCCCACCCTAATCCCCTTAAAACTGATTATCTGGTCACATCAGATTACATCATGGGGATGATTATATCATCACATGCATGCCAAATTACATCATTATATAGCTGCCAAACCATTGAGAATCATAGCCCAGCCAAGTGTTGGGACACTATTCAACCTTTGACATTCCATCCTTTGGCTCCCAAAAATCCATGTCCTGGTCACATTCAAAACACTTTCACTCCATCAGATCATCCCAAAATCTTAAATTATCTCCAAATCCAAATTCAATGTTGGGCCAAAATTTCTCTTCATCTGTGAATCTAGGATACAAGTTCTCTGTTTCTAAAGTACAATGGTGGAGTAGGCATAAAGTAGACATTTCCATTAGAAATGAGATAAATTAAAGGAAAGGAGGGATAACTGGCACCAAGCAAGTAAAATAAAATAATAATAATAAAAAAACAACAGCAGAAAAATATACATTCGTTCTCAAGTCTTGAAAATAATCTTGTGCTCTCTGAGATAATCTTGGCAACAGCCCTGTTCTCCTAACTCCAGGTGTCACCATGCTGTCTGGATTCTGGATTCCTCTTGGCCCTGCGCTTCAGCTCTGCCTTCTAGATTACTCTGTTCCCTTGACTTTGGAAAGCCCCATTCTCTTAGCCAAACTGAGTAGTGACTCAATCCACTTGGCCTTGGTAGACCCCATTCTTCTGCCTCTTGAGCATGGTAGCCCTGCCCACTCAGGTTTGGGAAGTTTATATGGCACCGTCCCCTTGACACAACTCACTCTGAAACTGAATTGGTGAAGATCTGTCTCTTTGAAACTTAGGATGTTGTGGCCTCACCTTTTGAAACCTCAGAGGCCATATCTCTGCCACTCTTTGTGACCCCAGAGGTGTGGCCCTGTCCTTTGAGACAAACACAGCTCTGTTCCCCATGCTCCCTGCCTACTCAGCTTATGTTTCCTGGTTCTTTGGCCTCTCAGTCTCTCAGCTCCTTGGGCCTCTTGGGCCAGCCTGATCTCTGTCTTACTTGAGCAAGTGTTAAAATACTCCCTAGATCCACTAGTAAGTGCCCAAGGACATCCTATTCTGGCTGTAACCATCAGCCCAAAGGCATTCAGCTCTCTTACTAAGCAGTAAGCTTAGCTCCATCAACAGGTGCCTGGAGACACTCTATTCTACTAGGAAGTCTCCTACTCAAAGGCACTCAGCTCTCTTTCTCCATGGGCTAGTTCCCGTGCTGTCTCACACTGGTCTCCTGGTTCTGTGGCCACTGTTTTTCTGCCACTGCTTCTTGCTATCTGTGACATCTCTGGTGTTACAACTCTCCTTGCTTTCTTCTGAGCCCTTGCCAGAATTGTCTTTGATGTCCATAATTCCACCAACAGTCTCTTCAAGGCAATCTAGGCTTTTACTATTGGACACCTTAAAGGTCTTCCAATTCTACTTATTACCTAATTCCACAACTGCTTCCACATTATAGGTATCTGTTAGAGCAGCACCTCATTCAGCAAGATGGATTGACACAGTGGCTGCAACAACTGGTTCAAACCAGCAATGATTGTGAGGATGGCTCAGGACCAGGCAGTGTTTCATTCTGCTGTATGTGGGGTCGCTATGCATCAAAACCAACTCAATGGCTCCTAACAACAACAACAGCAACAACAGAGTGGGTTGATTCATGATCCCCAGAACCTCAGAATGTAATCTTATTTGGAATAAGGATGCTTGCAGATCTAACTGAAGTAATGATTTTGAGATGAGGTCTTCTGATTAAAGTAGTCCCTAGAAACAGTGATGAATGTTCTTATAAGAGACAGAAAAGGAGAAGGCACAGAGACACAGGGGAAAGGCCATGTTCAGACTGAGGCAGAGATTGGAGTTATGCTGCCATAAGCCATGAATACATAGAGCTACCAGAAGGTGGAAGGGTTAAGGAAGGCCTCCTCCAGAATTTTGAAAGGATTGACTCTCCTAATACCTTGATTTTAGACTTTTGGCCTACAGAACCATGAGAGAATAATACATTTACGTTGTTTTAAGCCACCAAGTTTGTGGTAATTTGTTGCAGCATCCCTAGGAAACTAATACAGGTTTGATAAAATTATAACGGCTTATTTTTAAAAAAAGAGTCCAATCTTTTAGAGATACAAGATACATATTGAAATGTTTACAGATGAAATGCTGTGATGTTGAATATGTGCTTCAAAATAATTTGCTGAGGGAAGTAGGTGATGATATGGCTAGAAGAAGTTGGTTAAGAATTTAGGTAACAGGTATACACAAACTTATAAATTTCTTTCTACTTTTGTATATATTTGAAAATTTCCATTATGTTCATATGTGTGTGTGTGTGTGTATATATATATATATATATATATAT
>NW_006922041.1:223524-231046 GCF_000298275.1 Orycteropus afer afer
CGACGGCACATAACAACAACAACAACAACATATATATAGGAGCTCTGGTGGTATAGTGCCTAAGGCATTTGACTGCTAACTAGAAGGCTAGTGGTTCAAACCCACCAACCACTCCTCAGAAGGAAGACTGGGCAATCTACTTCCATAGAGATACCTCTTCGGAAACCCAAAGAGGAATTGCTATGAGTCAGAAAGGACTCGACAGTAGTGAGTTTGGTTTTATATATATGTTTGTGCATATACACACACACATACTTATATGTACTGGTTAATGTCCTCAATATGTTCTGTGAAATAAGACATGTGATTTGGACTTTGTGCAAACATCATATTATATACAGGAGAGAGGCACACAAGATGGTCATCAATTGGGACTTGGACCCACACCACTGCCATTGTACAGAGAGGCTGCAGGAAAACTTTGGCTCTATTGCTGCGTGTTCTGTGTGGTCACTGCCCATTCTCCAGAGCCACCTCTGGGCCCTGCGTGCTGTGCTGCCCACTTGCCATCCAGCCAGAGGCCAGTTGACTTGCCTTACCTAGCTGCCATCCATTACTTCCTGCCTGCCTTCTCTGTCCCCTCTAATGGGCTTTAAATTCTTTCAGTCTGACCCGTCCTTTCCTTGCCTCTTCTTCAGCCTCCTCATGTGTCCCCTGCTTACTTCCCAGGCCACCTCCTTTCCTGTTCCTCCTCCCACCATTGCAGCAGCCTAGACCATTAGAAGGCAGCCATTGCCAGTGGAGCCAAAACTTCAGGCCTGGGAGTCACGCATAGGGGCATCCCTCTTGGTGGCTCCAGCCATGTCTTCCTTGACCCTGCCTGAGGCGAGCAGTTGGGACAAGTTGCCAAATTTGGAAACTAGGCCCTCCTCCCTCTGCCACACCACAGCAGAGGCAGACATGACATCTGGAGAGCTAGTGAGAGACAGATTGGATCTCTGCCCTTAGCAAAGTATGTCTGCTACATCTCTCATTATTTGATCCAGATTTCTGAACTCTATTATAATCTTATCATGGACATGTATGTCATGGACACTGCCAAACGAATAAGTGATGCCTACCTGTATACATATATTATCTACTTTTAAATTCTGAACCCAATAAATTAATAGCAGGGGTGTTGTTGTTAGGTGCCATTGAATCAATTTTGACTCATAGTGACCTCACATACAAAAGAAGGAAACAATGTCAGGTCTTTGCCATCCTCACAGTTGTTGCTGTGCCTGAGTCCATCACTGCAGCCACTGTGAAAA
The DNA here is from genome assembly GCF_000298275.1 of Orycteropus afer afer. Classification (NCBI taxonomy): domain Eukaryota; kingdom Metazoa; phylum Chordata; class Mammalia; order Tubulidentata; family Orycteropodidae; genus Orycteropus; species Orycteropus afer. Next base: position 224,778 of record NW_006922041.1, read on the forward strand.
TCCATCTCGATGAGGATCTTCCTCATTTTTTCTGACTCTCTACTTTACCAAGCATGACATCCTTCTCCGGGAACTGGTCCCTTCTGACAACATGACCAAAATATGACAGGTGGAATCTTGCCATCCTCACTTCTAAGGAGCATTCTGGCTACACTTCATCCAAGACAGGTTTGTTTGTTCTTCTGGCAATCCATGGTATATTCAATATTCTTCACCAACGCCACAATTCAGTGCATCAATTCTTCCATATTCCTTATTCATTATTCGGCTTTTGCATGCATCCGAGGTGATTGAAAATATCATGGCTTTTGTTAGGTGCACCTTAGTCTTAATAATAACATCTTTGCTCTTTAACACTTTAAAAAGGACTTTTGTAGCAGATTTGATATATGCAATATATCGTTTGATTTCTTGACTGCTAATTCTATAGGCATTGATTGCAGATTCAAGTAAAATGAAATCCCTGACAACTTCTATCTTTTCTTCATCTATCATGATGTTGCTTATTGGTCCAGTTGTGAGGGTTTTGTTTTATGTTCAGGTGTAATCCATATTGAAGATTATAATCTTTGATCTTCATCAGTAAGTGCTTCAAATTATCTTCACTTCCAGCAAGCAAGGTTGTGTTTTCTGTATATTGCAGGTTGTTAATGAGCCTTCCTCCAATGCTGATGCCATGTTCTTTTTCATATAGTCCAGCTTCTCAGATTATTTGCTCAGCATACAGATTGAATAAGTATGGTGAAAGGATGCAACCCTGACATATGCACACTCTTCCTAATTTTAAACCATGCCGTATCTTGTTCTGCTTGGATGATTGCCTCTTGTCTTGGTCTATGTGCAGGTTCTTCATGATCACAATTAAATGTTTTGGAATTCTCATTCTTTGCAATGCTACCCATAATTTGTTATGATCCACATAGTCAAATACCTTTGCATAGTCAATAAACAGAGGTAAATTTCTTTCTGATATTCTCTGCTTTTAGCCAAGATTCATCTGACATCAGCAATGATAGCCCTCATTCACACCCTCTCCTGAACCGGGCTTGAATTTCTCGCAGTTCCCTGTCCATGTACTGCTGCAGCCATTTTGGAATTATCTTCAGCAAAATTTTAATGCATTTTTTTAAAAAAATATTTTGCTTAAGGTGTGACTCTACACCTTTTCCCCCTGTGTTGTTTACATAACTATAATGAAAACTGAATTCTTATGAGGGATGTTACGACATTCTTATTGAAGCTACCAAAGTTTCTTGATGGGGAGGACTAATGCCTCTGCTTTGTGTTCTTTTATCATAGACTCTTCATAAGAGTCTGGCAAAAGAAAAAGTGACCCTCATATTTTCTTTTCCCAAATTCAGCATCAGCAAATCAATGGTGGAAGGAACTTGCATGCTCTATTAATGATATTATTCTATAATTTCTGCATTCTTTTGGATCACATTTCTTCGGGATGGACACAAATATGGATCTCTTCTAGTCAGTTGTCCAAATACCTATCTTCCAAGTACATTGGCATAGATGAGTGAGGGCTTCCAGTGTTGCATCTCTTTGTTGAAACATCTCGATTGGTATTCTTTCAATTCCTGGAGGCTTGGTTTCACCCATGCCTTCAGTACAGCTTGGACTTCTTCCTTCAGTACCATTGGTTCTTGATCATATGCTACCTCCTGAAATGGTTGAATGTCAGCCAATTCTTTTTGGTCTAGTGACTCCTGTGTGACTTTCCTTTGAGATTCCTGTGTCATTCAATATTCTGTCCATAGAATCTTTCAACATTGCAACTCAAGGCTTGAATATTTTCTTAAATTCTTTCAGTTTGAGAAATGCTGAGTGTATTCTTCCTTTTTGTTGTTCTAACTCCAGGTCTTTGCACATTTCATTGTAATACTTTTTGTATTCTTGAGCCACCCTTTCAAATTATCTGTTCAGCTCTTTTACTTCATTTTTTTTTTCTCATTTGCTTTAGCTACTCTCCATTCATGAGCAAGTTTCAGAGTCTCTTCTGATATCCATTTTGGCCATTTCTTTCTCCTTTCTCTTTTTAATGACTTTTTACTTTCTTCATGTGTTATGTACTTTATTGTTGTTGTTGTTGTTATGTGCCGTCGAGTAGGACCTGACTCATAGCGACCCCTCCTTGGGTTTCTGAAGCAGTATCACTACGGAAGTAGATTGCCCCGTCTTCCTTCTGAGGAGTGGCTGGTGGGTTTGAACCTCCAGCCTTCTGGTTAGCAGCCTAGTGCCTTAGGCACTACACTACCAGAGCTCCCGTGTACTTTAAAGTAAATGTACTTTAAAGTAAATGTACTTTATGGCACCCCATAATTCATCTTGGTCATTGGTGTTCAATGTGTCAAATATATTCTTGAGCTGGTCTCTAAATTCAAGTGGGATATAATCAAGGTTATATTTTGGTTCTCATGGATTTATTTTAATTTTCTTTAGCTTTAATATGAACTTGCATATGAGCAATTGATAGTCTGTTCCACAGTAAGCCCTTGATGATATTGAGTTTCTACCTGATGATACTGAGCTTCTCCCTTGCCTGTTCCAAATATGTAGTCTGTTTGATTCCTATGTATTCCATCCAGCCAGGTCCACATGTATAGTCACTATTTGTGTTTTTGAAAAAGGTATTTGCAATGAATAAGTTGTTGATCTTGAAAAATTCTGTCATGTGATCTCCAGTGAAGTTTCTTTCACCAAGGCCATATTTTCCATGAGCTGATTCTTCTTTGTTCCTAACTTTCACATTCCAATCACCAGTAATTATTAATGCATTTTGAGTGCATGTTTGATCAATTTATGACTTCAGAAGTTGGTAAAAATCTTCAATTACTTCATCTTTGTCATTAGTGGTTGCTGCATAGATTTGAATATTATTAGTATTAACTGGACTTCTTTGTAGGTGTATTGATATTATCCTATTACTGATAAAAATGTAATTCAGGATTTTTTTTTTTTTTTAATTGTAATTTGGGTGAAAGTTTATAGAGCAAACTGGTTTTCCATTTAAAAATCCATACTCATTCTGTTTTGTGACATTTACTGCACTCTCCACACTGTAACAGCATTCTTCACACTTCCTTCCTGTGCCCACCCCTGCCCTTCATCCTTCCTCCCTATCTCCTCCTGCTTTACTACCTCTGTCCCTGGGCAAATGCTGTCCTCTGATTTCGTATGCTTGACTGTTGTAATGAGTGCATACCCTCCTGATATTCCTGTTCACCTTATAGGCTTGTCTATAGTTTGGTTGCCACTTGAGTTATGGGGGTAAGTATAGTTCCTAGCTTGAAGGGTGTCTAAGGCCCATAGTCTCAGGGGTTCCACCAGTCTTCATCAGACCAATCAGCCTGATCTTTTCTATGATGTTGAATTTTGTTCCACATTTTCCCCTACTCTATCCAGGACCTCTTATTGTGATCCCTTTAGAGTGGTCAGCAGTGGTGGCTGGGCATTATCTAGTTCTTCTGGTCTCAGGGTCATGGAGTCTGGAGCTTACATTTTTTTGGGATAGATCTTGAAATGTTCTTTTGACTATGCATGTGACACCATTCCTCTCCAATTTGTTATTTCTGGCATAGTAGACCATGAGATCATCTGATTCAAAATGGCCAATACCAGTCCATTTTTTACAATTTCCAATTTTCCTAGATTCATACTTCGTATATTCCATGTTCTGATTATTAATGGATGTTTGCAGCTTTTTCTTCTCATTTTGAATTGTGCCATATCAGCAAATGAAGATCCAAAAGGATCCATCCATGTTTGTAAGGTTGACTCTTTTTGAGGAGGCAGCTCTTCCTTAATCGCATTTTGAGTACTTTCCAACCTTAGAGGCTCAGTTTCTGGCATTATATCAGGCAATGTTCTACTGCTATTCATAAGGTTTTCAGTAGCCATTTGTGTTAGACTGGGTTCTCCAGAGAAACAAAAACCAGAAAAGCTTATATATATATATATATATAGAGAGAGAGAGAGAGAGAGAGAGAGAGAGAGAGAAATTTATCTTAGGAAAATGGCTCACACACTTATAGAAACTGTCAAGTCCAAAGTTCCCGGATCAAACGTCAACCTGGAGGCTTTTCCCAACTCTTGCAGCCGCAGGGGCTGAGGAGCTCAAGGCTGGCAGGCAGTACACTGGCTGTTGACTCCAATGAATGACAAACCCAAGATCTCCAGGCCGAATGGTGGACTGTTCACTCACGGACAGTTGTAAGCAGCACAACAGAATCCCGATCCACAGAAGAATGTCTAGTTTTCCAGGATATCCTTGGATATACTGGAAGCAGACCACACAAGTAGGGAAACTCCCTTTCATCAGATTGCCTGCTCAAAATATAATCATCTGATCTCATCATGGGAATAACCACATCACAACAGCTTAAACCACACAGAATTGTAGTCCAGCCAAGGTGACACACAGCTCCAACTATCACACTGTTCTTTTCAGAAGGAGACTGCCACATCCTTCTTTCTAGTCTGTCTTAATCTGGAAGCTCCTCTGAAACCTGTCCACCATAGGTAACCCTACTGGTATTTGAAATACCAGCGGCCTAGCTTCCAGGACCAGTAATTATCAACGCATTTTGAGTGCAGCTACAACACGCAAGCCATCACAGTACAACAAACTGACAGATGAGTGGTAGATTGTAGGCACAGAGTTTAGGATTTTTAACACGTATTTTTTTAGGGACACAATTTAATCCATAACAATAACCTGTCCTACCTCAACTTTAAGGACACAATTCACTCCATAACAATAACCTATCTATCCTACCTCAACTTTCATTCTTAAAGTTCTCCTTTCTCTAAATATGTGAAAATCAGCAACTCTTTCACTGCAGTGGGTCCAGATTGTTCTTAATTGAGCAAAAGGCTTAAAAGCACTCACCATCAATCGGATGCAAGATAGTTAAAAGGGAGAGTCAATTAAGAATCTTTAACTTGGGCAATAAACAAATATACACAATTATTGTATTAATCAATGAGGCCTCAGCCTAATGCTTTTAAAACTTTAATGTGCACACAAATTATCTAGGGGTCTTGTTAAAAGGTAGATTCTTATTTGGTAGGTCTGGGGTAGAGCCTGAGATTCTGCATTTCTGACAAGCTCTTAGGTGATGCTGAAGCACCTGGTCCATGGATCACATTTAGCATTACAAGGTCCTGGTTGGCTCTGGTAAATATTCTGACATTCACTTCAGTAGGACTTAGGCTTTAACAATTTGGATAATAGATAACCAGAAACATGTTTATTTGAAATCATAACTGGAAGAATTTTGCCCGATTCTCTGGCTTTGGTAAATGTTCCTTTTACCAAACTGAATGGCATGTTCATTTTAACATGTCAAATCCTTAGTGAACATCTAGGAAACCCTTTCAAATAAGAGGTTTCAGGTATCTGCTTGTCACCAAAGAGAAAAACTGTACAATTTAACTCTGTAATAAACTCTTCTTATCTGCTGGGTAAACATTGGCATAATCTCAATTTAGATTCCTTCCTTTTCTTCCCTGCCTCCTTTTCCAACAATTAGATGTAAGAATAAATATTTCAAAATTAGGCCAATAATTTTGTGAATTAAAAAATGGTCCATCATGATAGAAGTTCCAATTGAGAGAGAAAAAAAAAATTTCAAATTGAATTCTGAGGAAAGAGTATTGAAACTAACTCTTGGACAGCCTTGAGAACAATCTGCAATGTGACAAGAAAAATCAGTATCCAGTTGCCATTGAGTCAGCTCAACTCATGGGACCCCATGTGCGTCAGAATAAAACCATGCTCCAAAGGGTTTTTAATAGCTGAACTTTTTGAAACAGACGGCCAGGCTTTTCTTCTGCAGCTCCTCTGGGTGGATGCGACCTCTAAGTTTTTGGCTAACAGTTGAAGAAGTTAATCATTTGCACCACCCAAGGATTCACTGACAGGAGGAAGATCCTTTAAAAAAGCACTTATAATCTCATTGAAACTTAGACAGGAAAGGGCAGAATTAACTAAGCCACGAGGAATTAAGTTTTCTGTCACTTCTCACCTGTTGTGAGCATGTCTGTGCCATGATATGTTAATATGTCCCAAATATATTCCCCAGGAATGTTAAAAAGAAAAATGATTCTGAGGTTAAATAAATTTGGTGAGATCAGGGTTAAACAAAAGTTAACAGATCTGTAGACTACAGGTCTTTTCAATCTTAATATGTTAATGTACTTTCAAGAGGAATTTGCTAGGCACAGGCTTCCTCAGTAATTTGACTAGGGACCATGGTTTT
>NW_006922041.1:232291-232948 GCF_000298275.1 Orycteropus afer afer
GTGGTGTTTTGCAGACTACATTATTCTTTAATTCTTCATAACATTCCATTATGTGTACATATCACAGTTTGGTCATCCACTCTTCCACTGATGGGCACGTAGGTTGTTTCCCTCTTTTTACTATTGTACGTAGTGCTGTGATGAACATGTGTGTGCATATATCTGTTTCTGTCTTGGCTCTCACCTCTCTAAGGCATATACCTAGTAATGGGATTGCTGAGTCAAATGGTATCTCCAATTTCAGCTTTCTAAGGAATTGTCATACTGCTTTCCACAGTGATTGTATCACTTCACAATCCCACCAGTAGTGTATGAGAGTCCCAATGTCTCCACATCCCCACCAGCATTTATTTTCTGCCTTGTTGAACCTTGCCATCAGTGTTGGGGTGAGACGGTATCTCATTGTTTTGATTTGCACCTCTCTGATGGCCAATGATTGTGAGCATGTCTTCATGTACTAGCTGACCACCTGAATATCCTCCTTGGTGAAGTGTCTATTCATGTCTTCTGCCCATTTTTCAATAGGATTGTTAATTCTTTTGGTGTTGAGGTGTTGGAGTTTTCTATAAATCTTAGAGATAAGTCCCTTGCCAGATATGTAATTAACAGCAAATATGAATTTGTTGCTGTTATTTTTGTTCTGTGCTTTTTCATGGT
>NW_006922041.1:233928-258851 GCF_000298275.1 Orycteropus afer afer
ATTTTCTCTGTGGTTTTATTTGTCTCTTCCTGTTCTGGAATTCCAATGACATGTAGGTTATTCCTTTTGATGGTATCCCACATGAACCTTAGACTTTCTTCATTTTGTTTTGATCTTTTTTCTGATTGATTGCTTTCTAAATAAGTATTAAGGTATTTGCCTTCAATCTCATTAATTCTGTCTTCCATTGATTCAATTCTTCTCCTTTGCCCATTGAATGTCTTATGTATTTCTGAAAACTTAGTATTAATCATCTGGATTTCTGTCTGTAGATTTTGTATCATTCCTAATTTTTCATTTATTTCTTCATTTTGTTCTTGAATTGTCTCTCAAATTTGTTTTAGGATTTTCTCTGTGTTTTCCTCAATTTTGTCTGTGTTTTCCTTATCTGTCTCTCAATTTGTTAAAGATATCTAAATATAATTCTTTTGAATTCCTTATCAGGGAATTCCAATGTTAAGGATGTGTTTTGGGTCTGTATCTTGGTCCTTGTTTCTCCTGCTTTATCTTACTTCTTTGGGTGGACTGTGTTGCTCTGTTGTTTCTGAGGCATTGTGAGGTTTTTGTGCTTATATTTAATTGGTGATTGTATGTTGGAATGACTTGCTCATGATTTTCATTTTCTCTGTTTTGTTTGTAAGTTATCTATACAAGCAGGGTACTGTGCTGTACTCCTCTATTCACTAGTTGATAGCACTTATACACTCACCACCTGTTTCCTTTCCTGTTAGCCTCTTGTATGTCTCTGCAACCTTGGCAAACAGAGCCTATTCTTAGGTCCCTAGAATCTGAATAAGAATGCTGTCACTTTAAAATTCAAAATGGTTCCCACTTGCAAAGATTCAAAATGGCTGCACCCTCGGTCACATTAAATATCCAAAATGGCTGCTGCATGTAAACAATCAAAATGACTGCACCCTCTGGACAGTGGAAAGTCAACAGCTCAGGTTGTCTCACTCCTTGCTGTTTCCCTTCCTAGTCATAGGCACCAGTGCAATTGTCCCTGCAGCTCTTGGTGACCAGGGCTGATCTTTAGGTCAATTCTCAGGTCCCAACACCACTTGGAAATATTCAGGCTGTTGATCAGAGTAGCTGACAGTCCGCAGATCCGACCATCTCTGTACTCACTGTTTTCATTCAGGTTTTTCCACTACTTGGTGCCTAATCCACTTCTGTATAGTTCCTTTCAAAGCTCAGGGCTCCAGGATTATCTTCTGTATCACTGTCAATTGGTTTTTCTTTTCTTTGTTGAAGAGGGTCTGTGTTGCTTGTGTGCCTATTCCTCCATCTTACCAGAAGTCTGCTTTAGATCTTATGTGACTGTGCAATATTTATTTTTCTCGCAACTCTCATTAACATCTTTGAGCAACCCTTTTGGGAAATATTATTGTATAGAGTAAGGCAGAAGTGAGTTCTATCCATATTCACAAGTCTTTTTGCACTGTAAGGGAGAGGCAAGGCAGCAATGTTGTTGTTGTTGTTACATGCAGTAGAGTCAGCCCCGACTCATAGCGACCCCTCCTTGGGTTTCCGAGGCAGGATCACTACTGAAGTAGATTGCCCAACCTTCCTTCCAAGCAGTGGCTGGTGGGTTTGAACTGCCAGCCTTCTGGTTAGCAGTCAAGTGCCTTAGACACTATGCTACTAGAGCTAAGAGCAGCCAAAATCCCTCCTCCCCAGGAGGACAACTGAGATTACTTCTAGTCTTCCTGCCACCCACTACTTATGTGAGGAAAGAATACTGAAAATGACAACTAATGTATGCTTCCAAATATACATCTTTGGGTAAACTCAAGATACAAAGGGCAGGGGAGAAGAGCTATCATAGATTTTAAGGGCTGAGACTCTGGAACAATTGGCTTTCAATTCTGGCTTCAATACTTCCTGGCTCAGTGACCTTGGACAAATTACTTAATGTCTCATTGCCTCAGTTTTTTTTCTGTGCAAAATGGGGACAGTAATAAGACCTGTCTTACTAAATTGTTGTGAGGATAAATGATGTAATTATGCAAAACCCTTAGTAAGGGCTCAATAAAAGTTTATATATTATAGAAATGGAAAATAACACTTGATCAAAGTGAGGGGTCAGAGTCAGGAAATGAAACAAAACAGAGAACCCTGGAAAACTTCAAGTTCAAATTAATCTTCTTTGTTTTACACATGAATTTACCCCCCCCCCCCTTTTTTAAAATAAATCATTGCACCAAGCACCCTCTGAGAATTCAGGGTTGCAGTTTGAGAGAAGCTATTAAATTGGCTTGTCTGTAGCACTGGAGTGTAAATGACCCTTTCACCACTCTTCATTCTAGCCAATCCCAAACTATCTGACTAATTAATACACAAGAATCAGCTTGGCAGCTGCTGCCAAAGACAAAAAGAAAAATGACTGGTTGAAACTCAACAACCCTGAGATAACTGCCCAAGAGAGAATGAAAAGGACTCAGGATTGTGCTGAAGATACTTGAAGTGGGGAGGTTAGAGGAGAGATCTGTAAGCAAATACAAGTTTCAACACTTCCAGAACTTTAAAAAGAAGCATGAAATAAAACAGACTTGGAAATCTCAGAGTACTTTGCAGGTAATAAGGCTAAGGCTTCAATTTTACATATATCAATCTCAGAGGGCTGTGGGGAAGATTAACTATGTCTAAAGTGATTGGGGAAAGGAGCCATCCACTACTTTCTCCTTCATTCTCAGAGTTAAGTTCAATTTTCCAGTAGAGTTGGCTTTCTCCTTTCCTTTGTCCTCACCACTGATGATCTTAGAAAGAGCCTTACCTGCTGGGAGAAGCCTTTCACAACACGCCTTTGTTTGAGGTTTGTCTCTCCATCCAAGTTGGCGGTTTCCAGATGGCAGATCCCACTGGGGTCAGAGGAAAAGAGGAGGAGGATATCTGCTGGAATGATCTCATTGCATTGCATTTGGATGAAGTCTCCCACGCGCACATCCTTCCAGCACTTCGGCACGTACCTCTGTTCTTTTCTTGGGTGGGAGAAAGACAGAGATCAGAGTGAGCTTTAAGCTTCCTCAGAAAATCAATGGGTGAATTGGGGAAAGGCCTACCTACCCTGAAATGCTGACCTCCCAAGTCAGCCTGTCAGGAGACTGTCTGTATTCTCCCTTGTTCCAAACGACCACTGTAATAATCTAAGAAAGCAGACAGGATCTACGTTGTTGTGCGCTGTTGTGTGGGCACCCCCCGACTCCTGGCTATCTCATGCACAACCAGATCAGACTGTTGTGATCCACAGGGTTTTTGGAAGTAGATTGTCAGATCTTTCTTTCTAGTTGTGATTTAAAAATCCCACTATTAAAACAACTGTCCTTGTGATCATTTAGAATTTCCATTGACCAGATATAGTGCTCAGAACTTGCTTCCTAGCAAAATAAATTTAAGGGAGAAGGTAACTATATCTGTCATATTAATAAACAGTTGCTGTAGAACTGACTCTGACTCATGGTGACCCCATGTGTGTCAAGAGTAGAACTGTCCTCCCCAGGATTGTCAATGGCTGTTTTTTCAGAAGTAGATCACCAGGCCTTTCTTTTGAGGCATCTCTGGGTGGACTCAAACCTCTAACCATTTGCACTGCCCAGGGACTCTTTTATATTAATCTAGTACACTTTGTGTACATAATTTACCCAGATAGGCAGCCATCACCATCGAAAGTAGGGTTGTGAGGAAATGAGGTATGGGAAAGTTTGCTTGCGATTATAGGAAGAATAGTGGCCGTTGGAAATGTAAGGATATAGGAATTTGTCTATAAATTTCCCAGAGTTTCTATTAGAAAACTGGGAAATCAGGGAAGAGATGAAGAAAGCACCAGGAACTTTGATGGGTTGGGACCCACAGTAACTGCAGAACCAGACAACTGAAGAAATCAGAGGAAATTATTCACTCTATCTTATTTGCCGATTTATCAAGCTCAGGTAGTAACAGTGGCAGCAACAACTGCAAATTGAGCGTTTCTAACATGCCAAGCACTAGCGTTAATAAATATTTCATTTACTTAATTACCCAGTGGAGTAGATATTATCATATCCATTCCACAAATAAGGAAATTGAGTATCAAATAAAACTTTCCCAAGGTCTCCCAAAAGTGGAGTTGACCCTTGATCCCAGGTGAGTTGGAGGCTGATTCCAAAGTCCAGTTTTTACTCCTCTAATATCCTGCTTCCTCTAAAACATCCCTCCTCCCTCTTCATAGCCTTAGTTTTTCCATCTCCAGTAAAAGAACTCACTACTTCCCAAGACAACACATTCCTTTTTCGAAGAGCTCTCCTTTCAGAAAATCTTAGGCAAATATTTAACTGGTTCTTCTCTTAGGCAAATCTGATTTATTCCATTTTCCATTATTCTTGACACATTTTAAGGTATTCGTCAAGTTTGTCATGAAGCCTTTTGGACTCTCCAAGTCAAATTTAACTTTCTGAGTGTCCTTAATGATTCCTTGTGTGACACAGTTTCCAGTTCTTTCTCTGGAGTTGTGGGCTCTTTAGTTTATGCCAGCAGTTCAAAATGTCTCTCTTTACATGTAGGATCTGGAACCAAACTAGTATTCCACATTTGGTCTTTATTAATTGAGCCATTTGCCTCTAGGCCCAGCCAGGACTAGAAGGGCGAGCTCTCCATTGCTGTTTTTCTCCACTGATGCCGAGTCCCTGTGGGCATGTTCTTGTTGCTGTTTCTGTTGGAATCTGAGTATTGTTGCCTAGGCATGACAAGTCCACTCTTCCACAGAGAAAGAGACGTGACTAGAATTCCATTTTTCTCCTTTGACTTCACTAAAGTCCCTGAAGAAGATGAGGGGTCTGATCACTTCCTCCTTCCTTGGGACATTCTGGAGATCCTCAGACAAGCCTTCCTAAGATCCCACAGAGGACTCCCCTAGTCCCCTGCAATGAAGGTTCTGCCATTCAGAAGGCCAAGGAAAAATCTGATCAGAGTCTATAAAATAATCAGGGACACTAGAATGGAAAGAACCATGGGGTTTAGATCTGATCACAATTTATAAAATAATCAGGGACATTAGAATTGTGGAACAGCCAAGCAAATCGAAAGAAACATAGAGTTCTGTGGAAGTGCTTATTGCTCTGGGGAGTTCAACACAGCAATTATTGGTTCAATTAGTCCATGGGCAAGTTCATGAGAATGACTACTGAAGCCACTTCTGAGTATTTTCGGGACCAATGTGTTTGTAGCATGTTAGTAATAATTCCTCCTTACATGGAAAAGCATGTAATAAGTTTCAAAGCACTTTTCAATTCTGTTCTTCAGCTCGGCTCCACGTCATTTTGTAAATACATATATTTTTGCTTATTCATATTTTTAGTGTGGCTACTTCTCCACCAGGAGTGTCACTCTTACAATCAGACCCTCCATGATCTCTCTGCTGACTCAGGGGAAGACTTTTTTTTTTTTTTTTCCTCTTCAGAGTGGCCCTGGGGAGTCCTGTTAAAATTCCAAATATAAGGTTACAGAAAGAAATCAGAATTGTCCACTCCCCCTGTGGGAAAAGGAATCTCATAAGGTGAAGGAGTGGCTAGCTTCCTCTATTGCTTTATTTGTCTTTTTTCCTTTTTCTTTTTGAGAGGTGCTTCTAAAAAAGTGGATTTTTAAATATTACAGCAAAATTGTTTTAAGGAACAAAGGTCTGTCATTCTATTGGTGTGCACTCTTCCCTCATTTGACTTCTGTGTCCTATTTGATAATGCCTTTAGGGAGAATGGGATGTTGGTTAATTGTTAATCTCAGCCTTTCACCTAGCATTTGAAATTGGATTTGGGAGAATATTGCTTGGTCCTAAGCAATACCCTGATTGCTAATATGTCAGAGTAGTCTGATTCAGAAGGAGGTTTGCAAATGCTAGTTGAGATTGCTGCACACATAAACACATCAAAGACAACACACTTCTACACGTGACCAATGAATCTCATTTTTCTTCTTTCTAATAAAAGACTCAACTGCTTACTATAGGATGTGGGTAATTAAGCTGATGAAAGATGGAGAGCTGTGGAGATGAGCTTATAGTACAAACATTCTTCTGACCAGTGACTTTAGTCACTGTTGGCTGGAGTGTTGTCTTGTCAATTCTCATCACAATCATGAGAATCACAAGGTCAATAGAGCTACCCAAGAAGCTGAAGTCAGATCAGTCTCTGTCTTCTTTCTGTTATTCTTAGATCTCAAGCGATGTTAGCTGTACTGGTAAAAATTGCCTCTATCTTTCTTTTAGAAGTAATTTTCTATGTGGTGGCGAAGGAACATTTCCAGTCGTGGTTGTAAGTTTACACTCCCCAGGGCAGAGTTGGCCCACTCTTAGGGTTGAGCTCATAGATCTCCAGGATATCTTGTTATTTTCCCAAAGTAAGAAAACTGTGGGATCAACATAATCTTGTAGTTTTAGTTTTACAGAGATTTTTTTTTTTTTTTGGTGGGGGTAGTGGTGTGGATTAATAATTTAACTGGTACGTAACCAGAATGTTCCTTAGACATGAGGATGGCAAGACATTGGCTCAATTACTTTAGACACACCATCAAGAGAGACTAATTGCCAGAAAAGGATATCATAGTAAAATAGAGGATGAGTAAAAATAAGGGAAACCTTCACTTCAGTGAGATGGACTGATACAACAGTCACAACCATGGACTCAGACATAGCAACGATCATAAAGATGACCATAAAGTACATATAAGGGGAGATAGTTTCAGGTTTCAAATCCAAATCACGTGACTCCAAACCCTTAACCACTCTATGATACTGTTTCTACTTCAATGCAAAATCAAACAAACCAAATTTCGTTGTGTAGTACATAAATTGACCATCAGTTGGAACCAACTTGATGGCAACTAACAACAATAACAATTTGAAGAATTATATTTATATTAACCAAAATATAGTTATACTATGGGATCAGAAGCAGTTTTTATTTTATTTTATTTTTTATTTTAAGGATAAACAAACGTGACACCAGGGACATTTCCTTCTTGCACAGAACCACTTTGTACTGGTCCCAGATCCTTTGGAGGCCCACTTCGTCTCCTCAACTGTCAGGAGCATGTCTGTGGAAAAGTTATGGATGTACAGCCTGAGGGGTCCAGCCGGGGAGGCAGGCAATGAGTGGCCTAATCTAGTGGAAGCGGAAAAGTGGCATGCCTCCACATTGAGTGACACCCAGATGTGGTCGGCAGCTGGCCGGGAGCTTTTGTAGAAGTCATTCCCTCATTAATCTAGCACTTTTGGAACAGCTGCCCCAGGTGGATGCGTCCACATGCTCTTGATCATCCCCCTGCTCAGTGAGTCCACACCTGGGAATTGGCTGCTATTTTAGTTCCATGCTGTTTGCTGCTGTTTTAAAATAAGACAAATCAACATGGCTTGGGACTAAGACTCCATCTGGCAGATCCTGCCTTGAGGAGAAATTAAGTGGTGCAGTGCTAAACGGCTTTCTGAGAGGAGATAGGGCTTATTAAGAGGTAAATAAACAGCAAGAGATGTTTGTAACCAACTAGATGCTGTGAGGAAGCAGGTGAAAGTGGGAAATGGAGGGACAGAGGATGCTTAACGCTCTGCTTCTCAAGTATCTGAATCTCATCAAAAAGATTTTAGGAAATTGGAGTTGAGGGGATTTTCTAGGAGAATTTGTTGTTCCTTGGGTCTTCCTATTAAAAATAAAATGATGAGCTGACTTGGGCTGTCTTTCAGGAAACCTGAGCACCAGGCTCAGAGTGAAAAGGGGAAGGCCAGCAAGAATGAGAGAAGGGAGGAAATAAGAGAGGGGTTGAATCCCAGTTTCACCACTTACTACCTTGGGACCTTGGACAAGTGACTTAACCTCTCCATCTCTTTGTCTCTTCATTTGTCTGTTGAAGGCAGTATTTGCATTTGCCTTAGAGGGTTGCCAAAGGAGTGGTGACAAAGCCTATGTAAGAAACTGAGCTCAGGGTTTTGGATACTAAGAACTCAATAAATACAATCTGCTTTTATGCTAATGATGATGGCATTGATGATGGTTACAGTTAAAGTGAGGGCTAACCACCATTCTTCGCTCCCCCTTTTGGCTGTTGTTGTTTATGTTATTGGGGCACTCATTTAATGCCGTGATTATATTCCTTGGCATGGGCCCCATACACAATACTATGCAAACACATAAGATTCTGAAAAATCCAAACCTTTTCTTAAGTCCAGAAAAGAGGGAACTAGGTTCAGTAGATTGGTGACTGAGAGCTCTGGAGCCTGATTGCTGGGACAAACTCCTCCTTTAATATCTAAGCTGGAAGGGATTTGGAAGATCTTCATTTTTATGTGAGAAAACCAAGGCTCAGAGAAGAGGAGTGACCTGACCAAGGTGCACAGCAACAAAACTTGGACTGGAACATCTGTTACTTCCATGGCTTCAAAGAGGAGAGCTAAGGGCCCTGTGAACTGGTTTAAGAATATTTGTAATGCCCAAACACTTGGGCAGTGGTATGAAAGGCTAGTGGTTTGTGCCCATCCAGAGGTATCTTGAAGGAAAGATTTGGTGATCTGCTTCTGAGAAAGTGGCTATTGAAAACTCTGTGGAGCACAGTTCTTCTCTGACACACATGAGGTTGCCATGAGGTGGAATCAACTCTATAGCAACTGGTTTGTTTGTTTTTTGCATTGAAGTAGAAACAGTATCATAGAGTGGTTAAGGGTTTGGAGTCACATGATCTGGATTTGAAACCTGAAATTATCTCCCCTTATATGTACTTGCATATGCTACTTAAATTCTTTGACATTCAATTTTTCATCTGCCAGATGGGACAAATGGAATTTATTGTAGGTTATAGTTATCTAAGAATATAACATGTATAAAGTGCTTAGTGAGCTCACAGCAAATGGCATTTGTTATTTTATTATTATTATTGTAGTTATTATTAGCTTAAGCCAAACAGGATCACAGATGTGGATACTGTTGACTATAGATGTGTAGAGTTTTCTTGGGTGAAGGAGAGAGCAGGAGTTTAAAAGGCAGAAATGACAGTACCCTCTGTCTTCAACCTGACCCCAGGATATGCAACAGCAGCAGAGGAGTCACATTAAATACAGACTGGGCCTGGGGCAAAAGGAAATGGGTGTCCTGTGTTCTCCAAACTCTATTCATTGCCCCCTGAACCCTTCTGTCTACTATAGATCACAATAGGATTGGGGGATACAAAGGGCTTTAGGCTTGGGGGACTCAGGAAAGTACTATAATGGGACAGCTGAGACCAGAGAAGCAGAAGACCAAGAGCCTTGGCTTGGAAGGGAATATTAGGGGACATGAGTGATATTCACTATACCTCAGGATGACCAGGCAGATTTGGGAATCTTGGGGATTAGGGTAAGAGGACTAAGTATCACATCAGCAGTTAGGCTAAATGCCACTGCCACTGTGGCATTTGTTTTAATGTGACTGCATTAGCATGCAGAGGTCAATGAGGCCTGGAACATTTGGGTCTAGTCTGTTTTCTTCAGGGAGTGGGGAGGATGTTGAAGTTCCAGCTCTGGTGTTAGCCTGCTTTCCAATCTCTGTGTCCATGTAGTTGCCACACGCAGAAAGTAGAACTGAGCCTAGACTGGCTCCCAGCAGCGATGGCCAAGGAAACACTGGGCTTCAAGGGCAGGACATTCAGGGGTTTAGTAGGGCAAGGTCATGGTCACAGTTATGGAGTAGAAGCCTAGAGTGCTTGGTATATTAAAGGATGCCCTCCCTCCAACCTCTGCAGATTCAAATTCCATTTTTCTCTTTTGACTCCTGGGGCACTGGGCACCAATGCTGCTCTTCTTGTTGCCATGGTCCCTTGCTTATTGCTAAGGTCCTGTTCCCTAATTATTTCATGTGTCTTCTATTTTCAACTATATTATAAGCTTGTTGAGAGCTAGGTCTTGTGTTCTCTACCTCTCAGGCACATGAGAAGTGGATTAGTTTTGAGTGTAAGGTGGTAGAAAGGAAGATTTTCCTAACCTCTGGGCATTTTAACATCTAATTATCACTCTGTGCTATGGATTTCTCAGTAGAACCTTCTGATAATAATGTGAGATTATATATTGGAAAGCCCTAGGTTGTGCAAGCAATTAACATGTTTGCCTGTTAGTTGAAAGGCTAGAGGTTCAAGTCCTCCTAGAGACACTCTGAAGAAAGCCTTGGAAATCTACTGCTGAAAAATCAACCTTCAAAAACCCTGTGGAGGACAGATCTCTGAGACAAATGGGGTTGCCGTCAGTTGGAATAGACTCTGTAGCAACTGGTTATTATAGTATTAGCTTATATTTATTGAGTGTCTGCAAAAAGCCCAACGTGTTTCTTGTATTGCCATTTAACTGCCTAATAATGAAATAAGTTTTATTACTAGTGTTATTATCTCTATTTCATAGATGAGGAAACTGAGGCCATAAAAGATTATATAACTTACATGAGGTCATGTAGGTAATTTTGGCCACTTGTCCCTTACATAATGTGTGAATGTGAAAATGTGTGTGTGTGTGTGAGTGTGTGCTACAATGTATGAGTGACAGTAGTGGGAGCTTCATGTCAGTGTTGTCTTTTGACTATGCCTGAGAGTGAGGTACAAAACCAGTGGAAACTTCCACAATTGGTGGCAAAAACATAACAGAGGTTATGTTGAGAACAGGAGCCTTGCCTTTTAGAATTGTTAGCTCCTTAATAGCAAAACAGAGCTCCGGTGGCATAATGGTTACAGCATTAAGCTGTTAAGCTAAAGGTTAGAGGTTTGAACACAGGAGCCACTTCATGGGAGAAAGGTGAGATAGTCTGCTTCTGCAAGATCTATAGCCTTGGAAATCTTATGGGGCACTTCTAGTTTGTCCTATAGTGTTGCTATGAGTTGGAATCAACTTGATGGCAGTGGGTTTGTTTTTTTTTTAATGGCAAAACTAGGCAATAAATCCTCACCCACTGAAATACAAATCATGCTTGTTGACAAGACAGCAGAGCTTCAGGGACACCTGAATTCTTGTTTCATGACTGTTTCATCCACTGAGTTTTGGGGAAGGCCTAATGCATTCTGTCCTGAAATGGCACACTGAATTTGCCCAAATGGCTTAAGCCTGCTATGAGCCCAGGGCAAGGCGGTGGGAATAGCGTGGGCACTTCAAAATTTATGCTTCAAAGAGGAGCCTAGTTTGCAGATGCCAAACACAGAGTAAAGGCCTGAGGGCTGGACAGAATGTTTTGCTGGTCCATAAACTCCAGCCGGGGGCACTTTTCACAGTCATGCTCTAAATGACATTGGATGTTTCTCTGTTGTCTGCATTTTTCAGATTCTTCCCTCAGGTCCATTTTTGCTATGCTATTAGAGCTTGGAGTCAAATTCTATGGCTGGAGATTTTGTCTTCTCTCATGCAGTTCCAAACTCCAGCCAAATGGTCTTTTTTACTCCTTTTGGGTCAAGCCCATAGAGATATCTGACTATACGTTTATAGAACTCTCCTTAGCAATATTTTGGCTAATGTGTTCTGACTCGTTACCAAATGCCAGACAGATGCTCAGCATTTTACATACACTATAGCATAGTGCCTAAGGCACTTGACTGCTAACCAGAAAGCTGGCGGTTCAAACCCACCAGCCACTCCTCGGAAGGAAGGTTGGGCAATCCTACTTCTGTAGTGATACTGCCTCGGAAACCCAAGGAGGGGTCGCTATGAGTCGGGACTGACTCGACGACTCATAACAACAACAACATTTCATTTAAAAGAAGCCCTGCAGGTGCAATGGTTAAGTGCTCGGCTGTTAACCAAAAGATTGGCAGTTCAAACCCATGCAGCACCTCTATGGGAGAAAGACCTGGTGATCTGCTCCTGCAAATATTACAGCTTAGAAAATCTTATGCAGCAGCTATGAGCACATGAGGTCACTATGAGTTGAAAATCGACTTGATGGCACCCAACAACAGCATGTCACTTAATACCTGCAGTGATTCCAGGATGTAATTTTGGGGGTGAAGATGGGTTTTTGGCAGTATTTTTACATTAAAATGGCCCTGGCAAAGCCTCAATTCTGCCCTGAAAATCACTCACTTCCTTGTGGGTTTCCCAGAAAACTTTTATTCAGAGGAAATGACAGTAGAATGGTGATAAAATAACCACTTTATTAATAGTTGTACAAGTATGATATGCGAATGTACATGTTATATTAGAAATTAGGTTGGAATAAGTAGCTTAGACTCTGGGCTTGATGAGGTCACCAACATCCCCTCCCTGAATTGAAATCTCTTATAGGAATGTTCAGCTTTGCTGTGGAAGGGGAGGGGAAGAAAGAATGCCAGGCCATGGAGTTCCCCAAATTCAGATTTAAAAATTCTACCAATAGAATAAAAGAGAAAATGAGAGAGAACAAGAGAGCAAGCAGAGGTTTTTGCTTTTAAAACATTCTAACTGTGCCACTGGGAAAATCTGGCCAGTGAGTGATCTCAGCTTTTACCAGTCAAATTTTTAACTCCTCTCTTGTATGTGTGGGGAATGTAGCTGGAAAGATAAAGGTTTGGGCTGGGCTTGGCATTAGTTCAGGTAGCTGAAGCTTGACTAATTTAGAACTGAAGTGGCTGAATATAAAAAAAAAAAAAAATTACTAAGTGCTGCTTAAGGTTAGTGGTTCAAACCCACCAGCCACTCCTCAGAAGGAAGGTTGGGCACTTCTGTAGTGATACTGCCTCACAAACCCAAGGAGCGGTCTCTATGAGATGGATCTGACTCAACAGTAGTGCATTGCTTATGTTGCAGACACTGAACTAAACAGCTTAACATGATTATCTCGTTCAAGCCACGTGACACTGAGAGATAGGTGCTAGTACTGTCCCATTTTACAGATGTTGAAATGGAGGCTGACATGATCGAGTAACTACATATGGCTACACATTTAGTAAGCAACAGCTCTGAGACAATCCCATGCCTGAATGCTAGGTTTTAAATATTATTATTCAGGTTGCTGTACTCATCCTCCTTTGATATTTTACTGTAATGGTTTGTTTCTGTGGCTTCTTTATTTTCAAGTCCTTTTGTATGTCATCTTTACATCTTTCACAAAATACACTAGAAAGAGATAATGATCACTATTTCAAGATAAGACAAATGGGGTCCTGACTGTTTAAGTGGCTTTTTTAAGGTCACGTGGTGTCATTGATTGGTTCTGACTCATAGCAACCACATACACAACAGAATGAAACAATGCCCAGTCCTGTGCTATCCTCACAATCTTTGCTATGCTTGAGCCCATCATCATAGATACTGTGTCATATTTTGAGTGCCTCTCAACCTGAAGGGCTCATCTTCCAACAATGTTTCACTGAAAGTTTTCTGGTAATATATCAGACAATGTTTCTTTTACTGCTGGTTTTCAGTGGCCAATTTTTTCAGAAGTGCACAGTGCCATCCTTCTTCCCAGTTTGTCTTAGTCTAAAAGCTCTGCTAAAACCTGTCCACCATGGATAACCCTGCTGGCATCTGATATACTGGTTGCATAGCTTCCAGTATCACAGTAACACACAAGCCACTACAGTATGACAAACTGACAGATGAGTGGGTTGAATAGTGGCCCCCCCAAATGATATGTCTAGTTCTAACCTCAAAACTTATCACTATGACCTTTGTTGGGAAAGGGTCTTTGCAGATGTAATTAAGTTAAGGATCTCAAGGTAAACCCTAAATCCAATGAAAAGTGTTCTTATAAGAGGAAGGAGAGGGAAATTTGAGACCCAGGCATATAAAGGAGAAGGCCATGTGAAGACAGAAGCAGAGGGAGTGACACAACTGTAAGTCAAGGAACAGCAAGGATTGGTGAGAACCACCAGCAGCTAAGAGAGAGGCCTGGATGGCTTGTCCTTCAGAGCCTCCAGAAGGAACCAATCCTACCTGCACCTTGACTTTGGATACCTGGCCTCCAGAATTATGAAAGAATACTGTACATTCTACTGTTTTAAGTCACCCAGTTAGTGGTAATTTGTTATGGCAGCTCTAGGAAATGAATAATATCAAGCTTTGCAATGGAGACACTAGTATGAAAGGCAACTAAGATACATCTTCCTTTCCCAGCAGAGTTTATCACTGCTGGGAAATTAGGACTTCAGTGGCATTTGGTCAGAAGACCAGCCCCTTTCCTGGAGCAGCTGGAATTACTTTTATGTTCTAGCAGCCACGTGGTTTATAGAAGGGAGACTCTCCAAGTTTTGGCAAGAAGTGTCAGACATCTAAAAATTCTAATCTGGGTCATTTATGTCCTAAATTTTAGAACTTGCTCAGTCCTGATTTTTCTGTTACCCACATAAGCTACACAGTCTCTAAGTTGACACACAAACAGGTTGAATGAAATGTGTTCCCTCTGTCTGGCCAGTTGCAGCTTCCCCTTCAAGGCCCTCCTGACACATCACCTATTCCATGAAGGCTTCCCACAGTCTTGTTGTTTCTTGCAGGCACATGAGTCACTACATCCTCATCCTCTGCACTACTGCCTGCTTTTGTACATAGGCTACCAAGGTGCATGGGACATTGTAGCTGTTTACATGCTTCTTGTTACCCCTGAGCAGAGAGCCCTTAGAGGTCACACAGAGCCTCCAGGGCAGTCTATGCACACTATGTCCCAAATTAATATTTTCTGAACTGGTGAAGAAGTGAGTGACTGGCTGACGACATTCTGGAAGGCTTTTGCTTTGTTCTGACATGGGGACAAAAATCATCCTGGATTCCCTTGGCTCATCCTCTCCTTCCTTATTACATGTTTTCTGAATACAAATAAAAAGTTACTAAGCAAGATGGAAAAATACAAATCTCTTGCTGGGTATGGTTTCTAGATTCATTAAACTGAGCCCCGGGAGAAAGTAAGCTAATACAATTCTGAAACTAATCTCTCCTTGAAGTCATTCCATAAATCTGATTAATGGGTCACATTTAGACCACAAGCACAGTTACAATATTAAAAGAAAAAGCTCTAACAAGATTGCAATTCAGTTAACAAGGCTTCTGCTGTTTGTAAAAAGGCGTGCTCCCACAGTATAAACAAGGCTAGGTGGGATGATGTATGGACCCGAGTGTTCTAAGGACCCTGAGTATTCAATTGCACAAAGATGAAAAGAGTTATCAGTTTCTCACACGTGTGAATTTGAGATGAAATGGATAGAGCCAGTGATTGAGATATTAGCTTTTATGTTGTTGCTCAGAAATAAAATAAAATAAAATGTCCTCTCAGATCTTGTATTCTTGGTCTGGCATCCTGTTGTCTATTATCAATAGGTGGTAGAAAGAAATGCCCTTTAGCATATATCAGTCAAGATAATAACTAACCCTTATTTAGCATTTCCTGCCTTCCGGTTCTAGTGAGGCCTTTCATAGAACCACTCCACTTCAGAGCTGAAAGGACTTTAGGGATAGATAGTAGAGAATGTCCCAAAGTGGATATGTTCCTGTAAATATGTAGAATGCAATTGACAAAAAGCCTAGGCTCAAAAATATTTTAATGTGACAGTGTTGAGGACATAGAGGTGGCCTCTCCAACATCTCTTCCCTCTTCTCTAGGTAACTCTTTCAATTTTTATTTGAGGTTTACAACTTCCCTGTGTAGCCTGTATACTTTACCTCATGCTGGGCTCTGTGGGTGGCATTTATGAATTGAGATTTCTGCTACTTGCAGCAGAGAGCATCTCATCTTATATAGCTGAGTTAAACAAAATTGAATAGACTACTCACATTGGGTAATCCCGGAACCTTTGTTATATTAGTGAGCATTGTTAAACTAAGAGAAGCACCCAGTATGTAACATTTCCCAGGTTTATTTGGCTGTATGTTCATTATGCATCTCATAGGACATGATGTAGTCCAACTCCTAAGTTTTCCAAAAGTGAAAACTGAGTTCCTGAGATTTAAATGACTTTTCCAAGCTATTAATAATTAGTCACAGATCTGTGCCTAGAAACTATCTTTCAGGCCTTCATTCTTACCTGAAAGTTACATTCCCTCTCTATCCAAAGAAGTTCTTTCTCTGAGGACATCCTCAAAAGAAGAATGTAATCATTCTTTTACAGACTCTGGATTCCTGTTGTTGTTGTTATGTGCTGTTGAGTCAGACCCGACTCATAGCGACCCCTCCTTGGGTTTCCGAGGCAGTATCACCATGGAAGTAGATTGCCCCATCTTCCTTCTGAGGAGTGGCTGGCGGGTTTGAACCGCCAGCCTTCTGGTTAGCAGTCAAGTGCCTTAGGCACTATGCTACCAGAGCTGGATTCCTAGGATACTACAAAGCAAAATTTGCAAAATGGGAACTCACAGGAAATATAAGAACTTCAGGTCAAATAATATAGGTGGTAAGTATTTGAAAAAATCATGTCAGGTTATTTCACATGCAACTATTACTTCCTATCCCACCCCTAAGAGAATTCAGTCTGTCAATGCTGGGCCTTATTTCCACATGATAACAAGAATGGCCAGCGCTGCTTCCTGGAGTGAAGGCATAAGATCCTAAGTTTTCCACAGTCCCCCCATCACACCCTATTGCACCCCAACATTGGTGCTAAGTGTCAATTGCCACTTATCAGTACACAACTAATGCTTTTTCCCTAGATAAAAATATTAATAAGCATTAAAAAACATTTCCAAGATCCAGTAAGTTTGCAAAAACACCGAGTTAATCAAAGATGAGCCAGTTTCTTTACAGTGTCCTTCTCTTAGTCTTTCATGTGCTATGGATCAGGAGACCCAGCATACATTTCTTTGGCCAGGAACATCTTTTTTTCAGAAACCATCTCTTTGTAATTAAGGTCACTGGGTGGTACAAAAAGTTTGCGCTTGACTTCTAACCAGAAGGTTGGCAGTTTTAGTCTACCCATGGAAGAAAACCTCGTGATCTATTTCCATAAGATTAGAGCCACTGGAAACCCTACAGGGTGCAATTCTACTCTGACACACATGAGATTGCTATGAGTTGAAATCAGCTTGACAGCAATGGGTTTGCTGTTTGATTTGACTCTTTGAAAACTATCATTAAGCTCCCTATGTACTTCCAAGGAGCTCTGGTAGCATAGTGCCTAAGGCACTTGACTGCTAACCAGAAGGCTGGTGGTTCAAACCCACCAGCCACTCCTTGGAAGGAAGGTTGAGCAATCCTACTTCTGTAGTGATACTGCCTTGGAAACCCAAGGAGGGGTCTCTATGAGTCGGGGCCGACTTGATGGCACATAACAACAGTAACAACATGTACTTCCAAACCAGGGGGCTAGTAAACGAAAGTCTCCTTTTTAAGATTATTATCACTCTGGTTTTCAGATGTTCCCTGAAAGCAATTTTGAGAATAGAATAATAGCCTGGCCTAGATCAGGCCAGGACCCAGCACAGGTGAGTCTGTGGTCAGATCGACATTGAGATATCTTCAAGAACAGACCCATTATTCAGGGATGATTTGGGCAGACTGGGGAGAACAGGGCCAGGCTCATGGTGACCCAACTGCTCAAGGAACCAGTTTCCTGGTTCACTACTGTGTGTCTTCTGTGGAAAAGGGGAGAAAAAAAGGTGGAAAATAGAAAGTGATGAGGTGGATTGGTCTCAAAAGAAAAATAGTGCTTTCTTAAAAACAGCCTCTTCAAAGAAAGGCCTCACCGCCCCCTCCCCCCCCAAGCAGTTCTTCCTCTGATTATCATTTCCTTATGCAAGGGGGAGGGCTAACTACATCTCAGCTCTAGGTGTCCAGTGTGTTTTAACATTCATGACAATTACCAGTTGCCAACTCATGACGACACTACTCTGGTGTGTGCCAGAGTAGAACTGTGCTCCACAGGGATCAATGGCTGGGTTTTGGAGGTAGATCACCAGACATTTCTTTTGAGTTGCCTCCGGGTGGACTTAAATGTCAACCTTTGGGTTAGCAGTTGAGTATGTTAACTGTTTACACCAACAAACAACAATTATATCTAGCTAAAATCCCAGAAATACCCCCAAAACAAACAAGTACTAAAATTACTTTAGATGTATTCTTTTAGATGCACATTTATTGCTTTCCAACCAAAGAGGCCAGAAACCCATTTGATGCTAAGGAGAAGGTGTGGAGTTTATCTCATGGGTTCTGTGGTGACAAATCTCTCCTGTTAAGCAATCTCCTCAGAAATGTTCCCTGGCTACAACTTTCCAAGTGGATCCTCTAATTAACATCATAAACCCTCTAATTAGCCAGTTCCAAAGCATTTACCTTTTATTTCCCAGGGGAAGAGAACTGTTCCTCAGGAGCTAAAATCAGTTGCCATGGAGTGGACTTTGATTCATGGTGACCCCATATTGTCAGAGTAGAACTATGTTCTATAGTATTTCCGATGGCTGATTCTTTGGAAGAAGGTCACCAGGCCTTTCTCCCAATGCACCTCAGGGTAGACTTGAACTACCAACTTTTCAGTTAGCAGCCAAATGCATTAACCATTTGCACACCCAAGGACTCCTCTTAGAAGTAAGCAGTCCTTAAATAGCTGGTATGCATTACACAAAGCAAGCTCCTTTCATTCAAACAATGACCAGAGCACCTGCAGAACTTCTGTGAGACTATGGTGGATAAAATCAAAAGAAATAAGACAGGCCTATGGTGCTCCTTGAGAGAGATGAATGTTTCATTTCTTGGCAAATAGTCAAGCGCTTATCTGCTGTAAGTCAATCATCTAAGGTTGCTAACTACTAGCTCAGAAAATACTTTTTGTCACTGTGGCCTCTCCTTCTTTGTAAGTCCAAATATAGCTGCTATGCTTCTTTTGGGGCCACACAACTTGTCATAAAGTTGTGTCTTTTTCATTTACTGAAACAAAGCATGCCCTTTCTCTAGTGATCCAGTTTGGAATTTAATCAATGGAACCCTCATAAAACAAAAACCTGTGTAAAATGGTGGTGAATAATGTGGCAAGACAGGTTGCGTACAGACTTCACTTTGATTGAGATAACGTCAGATGAGAAGCTCAAAGATAGATTTGATGATAGAGCTAATAATGAGTTTTACTTTGTAAAAATAAAGCAACAGTAAAAACAAAATAACTTGTCATTGAGTTGACTCTGACTCATGTTAGGCTCATGTGAGTGAGAGTAGAACTGTGTTTTCCCTGGCTGATTTTTCAGAAGTAGAGCATCAGGCCTTTTTTCTAATGTGCCTATGGTTTGACTGGAACCCCTTCAACATTTTGGTTAGCAGCTAAGTGGTAACTGTTTGCACCACCCAGCAACTCAGTAAACCTACTGCCATGGAGTTGATTCTGACTCATAGTGACCCTATAGGACAAAGTAGAACTGCCCCATAGGGTTTCCAAGGCTGTGAATCATTACAGAGGTAGAGTAACTCATCTTTCTCTCATGACGTAGTTAGTGGGTTTGAACTACTGATCTTTTGGTTAGTAGCCCAAAGCTTTAACCACAGTGCCACCAGAGCTCCTTAGGAACTCAGTAGCTTGCATTTTTTGAGAACTTATGATGGCAGGCTGAGTGTTAAACACTTTCCACAGATTATCTCATACAATTCTTACAATCACCCCAGAAAGTGTTCCAATTTGATGAATGACAGAGTAAGGCTCAGCGAGGTTAAGTCCTTAGCCCAAGATCACATAGTTAATAAGATTTCAGGACAGGATTCAACCCAGGCAGTGTGTCTTAAGTGCTGGCTCCCTTAACACAATGCTCTACTGTACCCCTGGAAAACAGTGATGATCTTGCCTTTGAGCCCCCCCAAGCATGCTCAGTGTGCTCATGGCCACACTAGATGAAGAGATGAGAAGTTATATAAAATTTTAAAATGTTGAACAAATTTGAAATAGCAGAGAAAATGCCACATAATGAAGATCTCCTAATTTAAAATGACTGACTCAATCCTCTTTTTTATTTTTTAAATTTTAACCCACATTGTTAGAGGAGATGGAACAGCTTCACTAGGATAAAATAATGACTCTCTTTACCCCATCTCTTCCGTAAAGAGCTGCAGCCATGTTAGCTGCTACAGAAAGATCAGAGCTGAGCTAAAAAGACTTCCCCCGGTTTGATTGTTATTTTTGCTTTACCTGCTGTAGATGAAGCACTCTCGATTATTGATTACTTTATCAGATTTGAATCTCCGGAGGTCTTCCCAAGCATCCTTGATGGCAGTCATCGCCAGAATGATACAGATCGGAATCGTGCTCACCTCAGGCTGGAATGCATTGACAACTGGGACAAAATTCAGAGCCACAAGGGCCACAAAGTAGAGATTGGCAAACCTGTGGAGCTGCTCAAAGAGGTTCTTGGGTATGAAGGACAACATAGTGTACTTGGTGGTCTTAATGCAATTCCCACAATAATGATTGCTGGGGTTCTTCTTGTGAGACCATCCTTCAAAGGGCAGATTGGAAACCACCACTCGTTTCTTATCTTCTTTCCTTATTCGCCTTTTCCTCCTTTCCTTTTTCATCTCTGCTCAGTCTTGTCTCTTTAATTCTCATAGCATGGCACTTTACGTCCTAGTAAAGGAGTATTTTCCTTGATCAGTTCCATTGTTCAGCCACCAGCCAACAATGTCTTTCACATCTTTCATTTGTTTTCTCTGCTGAAAATTCTCTCTCTTCTTTTCAAAGGAAAATTAAAAATAAAAACCAGCGTACAAACACCAGGGGAGAAATATGATGAGGAAAGAGCTTGCTGAAAACAGTTGTGCACCTGCCAGGCCACTTCCTTCTACTTGTTTGAGAACTCCACCTGTTGGAATGTAGACGTCACTCACAGGTATCTTCCTTTTCCACTCCAGCAGCTGAGAACAGATGCCCTAACTCTGGGTCCTAAAACCTACCTGGTTAGGTTTTAAAAGCAAAGATTTCAAGCCCAAACTACCTAAGCTTTAAGTATGCTATGCATTTTCTTGTTTCAGAGACATTGCTTGATATCCTCCAAAGAGCTGCTCTTGAATTTAGTCTCCAGTCAATCAAAAAGTTTAATTCCTGAGACTTAAACCCCACTCTTAGTAATATAACATCCTTGTGCTTAATAATGTGAGTGCTTATACAAGGCATCTCAACTGTGCCAGTGTTATCAGAAAACTCTAAGTGGAGCTGTCCTGTGCATTGTAGGATGCTTAGCAGATCCCTGGCCCTTACCCACAAGATGTTAGTAGCAGCCTCTGTCCTAGTATGACAACTAAAAATGTTTCCAGACACAGCCAAATATTCCCTGAGGGGCAAAACCACCCCTGGCTGAGAATCACTGAATTAATTAATTATTGTGATTTTCTGGGCAGTGCAAATAGTTAATGCACTCACCTGCTCACTGAAAGTTTGGAGGTTCAAGTCAACCTAGAGACACCTCAGAAGAAAAGCCTGGTGATCTACTTCCAAAAAACCAGTCATTAAAACCCTATGGAGTACAGTTCTACTCTGAGAAACATAGGGTTGCCATGAGTCAAAATGTGAGAAGAGATGCCAATCCCTTGAAAATACTAATGAATTTGCATAAGTTATTTTCATGAGAGAAAACAAATGTATGATTTTTCTTACCTTTCATATATTTGGATTTTGGAGCAATTTATCTCTCTATCAAAGAGGTATCTCTTGAAGTCCTCCATGCCGTCCTTGACCATAATGATGAACAGGACAACGACCAATGGTAACATGGTGATTTCCCTGTGGAAGACTTCCATGGAAGGTATCCAGTTCAGAATCACCAAGAACAGGAAATAGAGGTTAGCCCATCTGGAAGGGGCAAGCAAAGTGTGAGTGCAAGCCATGGAGAGAGAAGAAAAAATACACTTGTCACCCTATTTCTTTCTTATGAACTAAAATGACAATGTTACTTAGAACATTATGGTAAAAACTTTGAAACCAAACTCATCTAGGTTCAAATTCTAGCCCTATGTTTACTAGTTGTGAGAACTTCCAGAACCTCAGTTTCTTCTTGTATAAAATAGGGTTAGTACTACCTACTTTAATTATAATAGTATATTATAATATTATAAATTTTTCATAGGATAGCACTTGTAAGTGGACAGTATAGAATCTAGAACACAAGTTGCTCGGTAAAGGTAGCTCATAATAATCACCATCGTCAAATTTTGGATAATATCAAATTATATAATTTGCTTTAAAATTATAAAAAATTTTCTTATAAAGTATCTCAGGAGAGTAGCTTGTGTTTTCAAGTATTCTAAGTGCATCTTGCTCCTTCTTACCACAGTGCCTTTACATATACAGGTCTGCCTGTAGGAACATTCTTTTGGATCCCTTCTGAGATTTTCCTCTGCCCCTTTTCAGCCTGTAAATGTGTTTTTGTTCTTTAGGTCACATTTAATCATCTCTTCTTTAGGGAAGTCACCCCTGACTTCCTTAACGAGGCCATATTTCCCTATTATTCCCTATAAAAGCACCATCACCTCTCCTTGGAAATATCTGAGTAATAATTTTACATCAATTTATATGATTTTAAAATTACTGTCTATCTCTTTCATTAGACAATAAACAAGAATCTTTCTCTTTTTTCCCTAATATATCTCTAGCACTCAACACATGGCTTAATACAGAGTAGAACCCAGTAACTACTTGATGACTGATGAAAAAATGAATGGTACAGACTTCTCAAGGTACATGGATGGGTGCCTGCACTATTTCATTAGTATATGAAAGCAAAGGTTGCTTGAGACAGGACCTCCAAGTTTGTCTATGTGACAGACACTTATTTAAACCGTTTGGGTCAAGTGGTTGAATACCTGTGAAACTGCTCAAAGAGATTCTGGGGTAGGAAGGTGAGGAGGGTATATTTGCTTGTGCAGATTCTGTTGTCAGAGTATCTCCTGGAGATCTTTCCCCAATCATACTGGAATATCTTGTTGTTGGGGAACACGACCCGCTGCTGCCTCAGGTTGTAGCTTTGCCCCTGTCTCTTTGAAGAGATGAGCGGTGTGATTTCTGATGGAGACCGCGGTAAGCCATTTCTGAATCGCCACTGCCACCGGAACCAAGAAGAGTCCACTGAGAGGGCCATTTCCGGCAGCAGGCTAGGGTGGGAGAACAAAGTCATTAAGTGGCTATGGATAGGAGAACAATGTGGCATATTGACCATCCATCAATTCAATGTTGATAGTAGGATACAATATGAGAAAAATAAACTCAATTCCTATAGTCTGTATGTTCTATGGTGAAAAATATTAAACAAATAATCATATACATAACATACAATTAAAACTGTGGTGAGTCCATTAAAGCACTCAATGGGTATGGGGGGTATTGAGGATCTAGTTGAAGCTATCAGGAAAAACAAAAGTATGGTCTGGTGGGCTTTGACTTTGGAGATTAAAATTCTAGTTCTGGTTTATTACTATGCTAACTTGTCCCTTCACCTTGCTGATCTCCAGTTTCTTTACCATAAAATAAAACTATTCTTACTCTGTTTTTTTATTTGAACAAGGATATTTTTTTGTGAGAAACTAATTAGACAGTATGCAAAAGTATGTTGAGACATCTTAAAAAAGGGGAAAGATATTTATTCTGTAGGTTTTCTTTAGCTCTGAAATTTTCTGATACTGATGACATTGAGAGAAGCTGATCTGTGGTTGGACTCTCAAATGAGAGGACAGGTGGCATCGAAGACATAGGCTCTTTTCTAGGACATATGGGTCAGAAGTGACTGCACTGTCCTGACTCCACTACATGAAACATCACCTGACTTTTTTATGATTTCCATGGCTGGAAGAGGATCGTTTCCTCTCTACTCAGACCATTTAGTGATTTCTGAAACTGAGTACTTGGTAAAGAATGATTTTCCTAGATAGATGGCAAAGGAATACTGTTTCATCTATGAGACTGGAGTTTCTGTTTTTTACTGGAACCTAAAAGCAAGGCCTCAAGGCTCTTTTTGGTCAAATTTTGTTTAAAAACTCAGAAGGATATTATTCAAGAATTTCCACTGAAAAGTTAAAAGTTGTGTATAATGGTATTTCTCATTTAGTAGGTTCATAGAATGATTTTCTTTTGAATGAATGGGTGAATGCTGTCAGGTATTACTAATTTTACAATGAACAGCCAAATCTGTCATTGTGAATTTGATCCACTTAGAAAAAAGAGTTCTATTTCTAGTTTAAATGGTAATAATATTTTACCTTCCTGATACCCATACGATCTGACCTTCATTATAATTCTCCTCATGCCTTTAATCAATCCAAATGATTTTCAATCCACAAACCCCAAGGGTGCAGGAAGCTCTTCAGAGCCTTAAGTGAGCCCTTGTAGCAAGGGTGAAAAAATAGATGCGATTAGTGATGCTCATCACAATGTGACCAAAAGCAGTATTATGATATTTAGCAGACCAGAAATAATTTTGTATATCTTCTTTCTTATTACGAAAAATATGCCCCTTTCATAGATTATTTTTTATTGCAAAGGGAAAGGAAATGAAATGATAATTCATGAATAGAGTTGAAAATGCAAATGAGAAATCTTGCTTTGGCGAATGCTGTATATATCAGACTTCTCTCAATTGTAGAAGATTGAGAGGCAGGGGTTTTAGATGGGGTGGTTTAAAAAGTCCATTTCTTGTAGTTATATATTTTTCAAAAAGCAGCATAAAATAAAATGGAGCTGATGTAAAATTGATGCTAAACTAGTGGATGAAAGTTCCATAGTTTCAAAATATCCTTATCCAAAATTATTAATTACACTGGTGAAAAGAATCACTGTAGTGGAAAAACCTGTAAGACACAATCTTACCCAAGAGATCAAAACAAACATCACTAATTTGGGGGCAAGCATACATCTTGTGGCTACTGATATGATGTATTGAGAAGGACATAAAATTACTTCTGTTTCTGAAAATGTTAAAAAACCTCAAATTAGGGCTATTCTACAAAATAAATAAGCTATGTTTTTCAAAGATCAAAGAATGGCTGAGGACTAGTTTCTGATTAAAGGACTCCAAAATGATATATCATTTTAATAGAAATACATAT
>NW_006922041.1:259086-259807 GCF_000298275.1 Orycteropus afer afer
ACACACTAAAATGATATATTAACTAAATGTAATGTGTGATCCTAGATTGAACCCTGTACTAGGTATAAAGGATATTCTTTGACTGTTAAAAGTTGAATATGAACTGTGGATTAGGTAATAATACTTTATTATTTTTAAAATTTTGATAATTATATGGTGGTTATATGAGAGAATAAGGAGCCCTGGTGGTGCAGTGGTTAAAGTGCTTGGCTGCTAACCGAAAGATTGGTGGTTCAAATCCACCAGCCACTCCACAGATGGGAGATGTAGCAGTCTGCTTCCATAAAGATTTACAGCCCTGGAAATTCTATGAAGCAGTTTTACTCTGCCCTATAGGGTCACTGTGGGTCATAATTGACTCAGTGGCAGTGAATTTGGTTTTGGTCTGTTATGTAAGAGAATGTCCTTGTTCGAGGACACCTCTAACTTATTCTCAATGGTTCAGGAAAAAAAATGTGTATGCTAGTGTATGTTTATGAGTGTGTGTATGTATAAACCCAACCCAACCCATTGCCATTGAGTTTATGACATGTATTAACAGAGTAGAACTGCTACGTAAAGATTGCTTGGCTGTAATCTTCATAGAACAGATTACTAAGGCCTTTTTTTGGTGCTCTGCTGAGTAGGTTTAAACCCCTAGTCTAACCTAACCTTTAAATAAGTAGATGAGCCCACACTATTTGTGCCACCCAGGGACTCTGTGTGTGTATATATGTATATA
>NW_006922041.1:260212-264536 GCF_000298275.1 Orycteropus afer afer
CACAAACACACACACATATATAGTGGCAGAGGGGCAGGGACGATTTCCTGGAAAAAGGAACATTTATCTAAATATTTATCTGAAGAAACAAGTAAGAGTTAGCTAGATAGATTGTGGAAGGGTGTTACAGGCAGGGGAACTGGTCTCAGAAAAAGAGAGAAGTTCATAGAAATGTCTTATAGAGTACAGGGTGCAGGGCACAAAGATTGGCAAGAGTTTGAGTGCGAGTGAGATAGTGGTTAGATAGCTGGATCATGTCCTAAGCCCTGTTAAGGGTATTTATTATGCTGCAGGTAAAAGGGAGTCTTGAAAGATTTAGGGAGGAGAGTGGCATGATCAGAGCTGTGGATTCCAAGCATTATTCTGACTGTTGTGTATAAGATCAGGCCAGAAAGACAGATCTGTAACTCACTATTACCCACCTTCAAATAAATTACTTCTTCCCAACAGCAAAATAGGAAACAAAGAGGAATTGTGTAATCCTTTTATCTGTGATATGGTTTATTACTACTTTCAGAAATTTTAGGGAGTGGTATGCCTCAAGCAGCTCCCCAGGGTATTCCTTGTTGTGATGTCTCTCATTCTAGATTTTAAAGTATGGTTAGTAGCTGCATGTTATCTAAAAGTTAAAAGTTAAACAAACAAACAAAAACCTCACTGCCTTCAAGACAATTTGACTCATAGCGACCCTCCTTGGGTTTCTGAGGCAGTATTTCTACAGAAGTAGATTGCCCACTCTTCCTTCCAAGGAGTGGCTGGCGGGTTTGAACCACCAGCCTTCTGATTAGCAGTCAAATGCCCGAGGCGCTACACTACCATGTTGTTGTTGTTGTTGTTGTTATGTGTCATCGAGTCAGACCCAACTCATAGAGACCCCTCCTTGGGTTTCTGATGCCGTATCACTATGGAAGTAGATTGCCCAACCTTCCTTCCAAGGAGTGGCTGGTGGGTTTGAACCGACAGCCTTCTGGTTAGCAGTCAAGTGCCTTAGGCACTATACTACCAGAGCTCCTCTACACTACCATACAGTTCTTTAAAAATTCCCTGAGCTTGCTAATTCACAGTAAGATACCTCTGGCTTAAATCCTCTAGCACCAACATTATTTTCAGGGCAGAATGTCCCCATTAATTTTATTTTAATTGTTATATGGGAGATCATTAGCCTAACATACTGTGTTCATCACAGTTTTCTAAAAAATGTGGTTCTCATTCTCCATCTTACCTGGCCCAGATTTCCAATTAACACCAGCTCTTTTCTTTTTAATTTTAATGAACCCAAATAAACCCCAACTTTGGCAAATTCCATTTGAAGTGTTAAGATTCAGTCAATCAGCCATTCTACAAACAGCAAATACTCATTGAACACTTGTTTTATATCAAAAGAATAAACCCTGCACATCCATCCCTTTCCCTAAAGAGTTTACGCTCTAGTGCTACTGAGATATTTTAAATACATAATAATAAAATAAATACATATTCCCCATTAGTAGTGAGTTCTACAAAGAACAGGGTGCAATGAGATTACAGTACAGACGGACATGACTTCATTCCTGAGGAATGGAGTCCACTTATTCATGGCCATGGGATTAATTATATATGATAGAAAACAAAGGACATCATTACAAAATCATAATTGGTGGCAGGTCAATTTATTGTTTTCACAGGCAGGACTACAGAAGCAGGAAAAGGACCGTGATTGGGATACATGCACAATTACAGATTAAAAAGCTTACAGGATTGGGTCTGGGGCTTAATTGCCCGGCTATGGGGTGGTCAGACTCATGACCATGTGCCACTGAGTCATAATGACAGGGTGGCTACAAGACAATATCAGGGCCCTAACTTTTAGGTAGGAACTCTGGTAGTGTAGTGCCTCAGGCATTTGACTGCAAACTAGAAGGCTGGCGGTTCAAACCCACCTGCCACTCCTTGAAAGGAAGATTGGGCAATCTACTGTGGAAATACTGCCTCGGAAACCCAAGGAGGGGTCACTATGAGTCAAATTGACTTGAAGGCAGTGAGTTTTTTTTTTTTTTTGGTTTAACTTTTAGATAACATTCAACTATTTTAATAAATAATTAAGGAGAAGCCCAGGCAAATTCCATGGTTCTTTGTGTAAGTCTGAGGGGAAAATTGCCCCTCCCTATGCTTGCAATCTACTTCTATAGTGTTACTGCCTTGGAAACCCAAGGAGGGGTCGCTATAAGTTGGGTCCAACTTGACGGCACATAACAACAACAAACAATGCTTGGCTGGGATTTGTAATAATTTACTTTCAGCCATACTCTTCTTGAGGGCAAGCTGCCCCTTCCTTTCCCTGGACTTATCTGAGCATAGAGCTTTGGTAATGCTGTGGTTAAGGCAATGGGCTCCAAACAAAAGGCTGGCAGTTTGAACCCACCAGCTGCTTCATGGGAGAAAGATGAGGCATTCTACTTCTGTAAAGATTTACAGTCTTGGAAACCCTATGACTCACTATGAGTCAGAATTGACTTGATGCCAGTGGGTGGCTTGTCTAAGCATAGCCACATTGCTGGTTTAATGATCAGAAAAAAATTTACGTTAAGACTCGAAATGGAGTTAGTTTTAAAACATAATTGAACAACCTAGGAAGAAGCTACATTTGTAAATTTGCACAGATTATAAAGTTTTTTCATACTGCATAAACCCTTCCCATTTTAGTTTCCTATGTGTGGTGCATTTTATATGAGTGTGCATGCTATTTACATGGGCACATTATATGCAAAAATATGGTATTAAATAATTATTTTCCCTTTGTGTAAAATTCTTTAAAGAGTATACCAGGTGTCTAGGACCATGGGGTGGGGAACCCACTGCCATAGAGTTGGTTTTGACTCATAGCGACCCCTCCTTGGGTTTCTGAGGTGGTATCCCTATGGAAGTAGATTGTCCAATCTTCCTTCTGAGGAGTGGCTGGTGGGTTTGAACCTCCAGGCTTCTGGTTAGCAGTCAAATGCCTTAAGCACTATACAACCAGTGCTTGGCAGGATCATAAAATTAATCTGCACTTAGCTTCTTAATGAACAATACAATATCTTAATATTAGAATTAATTAAAATCTGAGAAAGTTTGGCATTCAGTTAAGCAGAGGAGTTTTTAAAGCACTCCACCTTGAGGATAAAATGTGCAAAAGCTCACAAAAACAATGTCCTGTTAGCCATCTAGTTAACTTTTTCATGACCCATGGGACATATATCTCCCACCATTTTCAGCCTCTTACAAATCCACCAGCCACTGCATGGAAGGAAGGTTGGGCAATCTACTACCATAGGGATATGACCTCGGAAACCCAAGGAGGGGTTGCTATGAGTCAAATGGACTCAATGGCAGTGAGTTTGGTTTTGGTTTATAAGTTTCTTGGGAAGCTGTTATCCTAGTTGTAGTATTTGTACTAATGCCTGGCAGGGACCTGTATGACTGTTTGAACCTGAAGAAGTGGGCCTCACTCCATCAGTCCTACCACTAGAGTCCATTTGAGACATACGTGTACAACATGATTGTGTCAAAATCCATATTACCTCAAAAAATATTTTTCCTTCATTTCAGCCTGCCTTCTATCATCAAAAAACATACTTTCTCAACAAAAATATCAAATCAGAAAATAATTATTTATGAAAAATTATAACCAACCATAAACATCCTAGAAGAAATGGGCTTGGTTAGCAGACCTCAAAAACAAATAACTTCTTAAATTGATCAATTAAATTTTTCCCAAATTGAAACCCTTCTTGAATTGCTTTTCCAATTTTTTTCCACACCTAAATATCATTTGTTTTATTGCATACAACTTATTTTCCTTTAAGTCTACTCAGTTTTTAAGGAATTAGCTATTTATTTTGATTTTATGCTAATGCATTGATATGTGAAGTTATGTGTTGGACACACTTTTACTTTTTAAATAGGTGTTAAAAAAACTATTTTTATTGAAATAAAAAAAATATTGATTAATTATTTACAACATTTTCTTACACCTTATACATCTCCATCTGGCAATATCTAGCAATATCTATTGCTCTTCGGGCAATCTAGCTTCAGAAACATTGCCAATCATCCATAAAGCTTCAGTGATTTTCATTATTTAAGGCTTAGTTACTAATGCTGGAAAGACTACTAACATGTTTTACAAGTTCTATTTTTACCCCACAAAAGGGTCAAAACAATACGAACAACAACAAAAGGTTCTTCATCATCCCAAGTTAAATAAAAATATCAGTGGGCCAAATTTATTTTTATTCCCCAATCATTCTAGTAGATCAAGGAAAGATTTGGAATAAAACAATCTGGTGCAGTGGTTAACATGCTT
>NW_006922041.1:268686-275706 GCF_000298275.1 Orycteropus afer afer
GGAAACGACTCGACGACACTTAACAACAACAACAACAACAACATCTTCCTCCTGTGGAGCAGCTAGTGGGTTGGAACCACCTACCTTTTGGTTAGCAGCCCAATGCCTTAACCACGGAGCCACAGGAGAACCTTACTTCCTTTCAGGACAAGTTATTCAAATCCAAGATGCACTTTTTTTTTTTTTCTCTTCAAATTTTAATGTTTTGAATCTAGGATATGTAATATAATTGATGTGGTAGGTTTTTTTTTGACTGTTATAAAAAGTATTCAATTGATGGTGTTTTAGATTTGAGGAGATGCATTTAATTGTAGACCAGAAAACAGACATCACAGTTTAAAAGCCCTTCCTTAAGCTTTCCGGTTTTGGGACTTGCCCAGTATAATTCAGTCAGGCCTTTGTGGGAAAGGAATAATCAAAAGGGAGATCTGCCTTTACTAGGCAGTTAGGGTTGTCCAGCAGCCTTGAGGGAAGGCTAAATGTTAGAATCCTCATTTGCATTACATTCAACTATAGGGTTCTTTTACAGCTGCTTGAGTGCAATCAATTTTTGTAAATTCTAGAAAGTGCTCTGTCCTCCCCCAATGAGAAGAGCAAAAGCTGTGGTTGTGCTTCATTCATAGACTACAAAACATGTCCTACAATTAGGATGCTAGATGCTGACTTCCTCCAGAGAGAAAAAAACTATTGAATAAGAAATAAGATGAGTCCCCAGGCCTTGTGCAGGGTGGGGCAGAGATTGTTGATATTGGTGCTGGTAAGTGTGGACTAGTAGGTAAGTAGAAGGAAGATCAAGAAAAGAATAAGCTATCACTTTAAATAAAATCAATCTGAGGATGATATTCTGTAGAAGATAATTAAAATACATAATGAATGAAATCCTATAGGGTGACCCTTTGTGGTAAAGAATGTTCAACGGGAAGATCTTCACATAACTCAAGCATCATCAGAATGTCATGTTCAGTCTCCATTTCTACCCTTTAAGTTATTGCTTTTACCTCTGATTGGTTTTCATCTAGTTCATCAGCCCATAAGAGCCTTCCTTAACAGATTTTCAAAAACAATCACTTTTTAAAAAGCCAAGAATATATTTTTGTAGCCTGTCACATTACACTTCATCACCCCTCATTAAAGTTTAGGGCATCACTAGTTATCCACAAGCTACTCTCTCATTTGGTGTATTTGGACCTTTCTCAAAAGCTTTATTTAGTCCAGTGTGTCTGTCTAATTGCCTAGTTCTCATCTCCATTTGTTTTCTAACCATCTCAATTTTAACATTTCTGAAACTTCTTAGATTTCCCTCCAAAATTCACTTTGGTGCCAGCAGTCCCTATTTGTAAGAAAAGAATCTCCATTTACCCAGATGATCTTTGAGTAATCCTTGATTTATCCTCCATTTGCTGTAGTCTATTCGTCTTCAAGTTCTATCCATTTTGTCTTCTAAATATGTTTCAAATCTATCTATTTCTCAAAAGGAGTTCTGGGAGCATACTAGGTAAAGCATTTGGCTGCTAACCAAAAGGTTGGTGGTTTCAACCCACCAGACATTCCATGGGAGAAAGATGAGGCAGTCTGCTTCCTTAAAAATTTACAGCCTTGGAAACCCTGTGGGACATTTCTACTCTGTCCTATAGGGTCCCTATGAGTTGCTATCAACTAGATGGCAGTGGGTTTATCTGCTTCTCACCATTTCCACTGTTTCCAATCTAATAAAAGAGACTATGTCTCTTGTTTGGACTACTGAAATAGACTTCTAACTTTTTCTTGCATCTTCTCTTGCTCTTTCTAGTCTCTCACTCACTCACTGCCATCAGGTCGTTTGTGACTCATAGTGAGCACTCCTTGGATTTCTGAGGCAGTATCTCTACGGAAGCAGATTGCCCAATCTTCCTTCTGAGGAGTGGCTGGTGGGTTTGAACTTCCAGGTTTCTGGTTAGTGGTCAAATACCTTAGGCACTATGCCACCAGAGCTCTCCTTTCCAGTCTAGTCTTTGCATTGCCATCAAGTTAATTCAGACTTACAGTAACCCTATAGGACAGAGTAGAACTGCCCCAAAGAGTTTCCAAGGATGTAAATCTTTATGGAAGTGGACAGTCACCTCTTTCTACTGTGGAGCTGCTGGTGTGTACAAGCTGCCATCCTTTAGGTTAGCAGCCTAGTGCTTTAATCACTGTACCACAAGTCTTCACAGAAAAGTGTTCTTTTTCTAAGGTATAAATCATGTCACATCAGTCTTCTGTTTAAAGCTCCTATAAATTTTGATTGCTTTTATATAAAACCCAGGCATCTTATGGCCTACATTGTTCCATATGTCTCTGCCTATCTTTTTCCTTCTTGCTTGGTTTTTTCCAGGTTCTCAAGTGCTTCAAGCTCTCTCTGTTTTGTTGTTGTTGGTTTTTTTAGCATGGCTCTAGGAATTTAGTAACTCTTTTTCCTTTAAGGGAGCTCTGGTGGCATAGTGCCTAAGGCATTTGACTCCTAACAAGAAGGCTGGTGGTTCAGACTCACCAGCCATCCCTCAGAAGGAAGATTGGGCAATCTATTTCCATAGTGATATTGCCTCAGAAATCCAAGGAAGGGTCACTGTGAATAGAATTGACTTGATGGCAGTGAGTTTTTTTTTTTTTTTTTCATTTAAAGCATTTTCTTCACACTTTGCCTAGTATATTTATCAGGATAGGATAGGCTTTGCTGTGAAACAAATCAATCCTCAAATCTTCATGTCTTAGTACAACCCATGAAGAGCCCATTGCTGGTCCAGATGACTTTCTTCTGTCCAGTGACTCAGGGATCCAGGCTCCCTCTATCTCATGACCTCAACAAGTACCTTTGAGTGTATCAATGCAGGGGCCCAAAAATGAACTAGATAACTTTACTCATAGTCTAATGCTCAGAATCAGTCACATAACCTCATCCCAACTTCAAGGGAGGCTGGGCTATGCGGGGAACACATAGAAATTTTGGTGAGCACCAACTCTTTTAGGCCTCGGATTAAATATTTCTTCTAATAGGCTCTGGTGGTGTAGTGCCTAAGGCATTTGACTGCTAATTAGAAGGCTAGGTGGTTCAAATCCACCAGCCACTCCTCAGAAGGAAGACTGGGCAATCTACGTCTGTAGAGATACAACCTTGGAAACTCAAGTAGGGGTTGCTATGAGTCAGGATCGACTAGATACCAGTGTGTTTCGTTTGGTTTTTGGTTAGGTGGTTATAGGGTTAATCTAGGTAGAGCTCCTGGAGAAATGTGGTAGCAGTGGATGGGGTCAGATCTGCCATTATTGCTATTGTTAGAAGAAAGAGATTCTATAATCTAAAACTCTGACACCTTACTTAGATGTTGTTGTTTTGGTTACTTAGTGCTGCTCTGACAGGAATATATCACAAATGGGATGGCTTTAACAAACAGGAGTTTATTCTTTCACAGTTTGGAGGCTTAAAGTCTGAGTTCAAAGTGCCAGGCTCTAGGGGGTGAGTGAAAGCCCCTCAATCTTGAGCTTCAGCTCTGCCTCCTGCTCCTGGCCTACTGAAGCTAGAGGCTTTTCTTTACTCAGACAGCTGCTGGCTGCTGAGACTGACAAGCCCAAGGTTGACAAGTAAAAAGGCACAGTCCCAACAATTGCCAATAATTACCAAACAACATGGCAGACCATTGATTCAAGTCCATTGAAAATCCCAAGATCAGCAGAACATGGCAGGCTGCTGAACAACAACTTGGCTACATGCCGGGTTCTAGTGTGCCATAAGCTACAGACCATTCCCAAAGCTGCTTCTTATATAGGAGAAGCAGACCACATCCCTAAAGTAGCTACTCAGCTGCTTGTGGTAGATACCACCATGGAGTTGATTGCGAGTCTTATCATGGGAATAACTACTGCCAATTGCCCAGTGACTCAACCAGGCTCAGCCAAGTTGACATACTACCTTAACTACAACAAATGTCTTGCTCTAATTTAAAAAAATGGTTCCTAAGCACTATTCAGGATGGTCTGCTGATGACAAGATGTCATAGAATTCATATTTGCTTCAACAGGGTCTGTAAACTGTACACACAACATGCCCCATGTATATGTAAGCCACCATTTTATAGTGTTGAGATTAATACATTACAAATTTATTTAAAGGCATTACTGATTCCATTGTAAGATTTTGCTACATTTTTTTAATCCATGAATACTTAAATTATACTTACTCTATGAGTCGGGGCCGACTCAACGGCACATAACAGCAACAACAACAACAACAACAAAGTGAAGGTTCTGGTGGTGCTCTGGTGGTGTAGTGTCTAAGGCATTTGACTGTTCACCAGAAGGCTGGTGGGTTTGAACCTTGGAAGGAAGGTTGGACAATCTACTTCTGTAGAGATAGTGCCTCAGAAACCCAAGGAGGGGTTGCTATGAGTTGGATCTGACTTGACGGTAGTGAGTGAGTAAGGTGAAGGTTGTAAAATTATTTGATAACAAAAGAGATCTCTGGGTTCTGCAAGGTTGGAAACATTGGTAGAATAGAGGGAGTCCAAGATTGAAATTAGGGCACTTGGCCAAGAGCAGAGAGGAAAATCAGTAATGCTCCTGACCAGAAAATAATGGTCGGAAATATGACCTATATACACATGAAAAGGAAACTGGATAGGCTATCAAGGTTGTTGTTGTTGTTGTTATGTGCCGTTGAGTCAGACCCTACTCATAGCGACCCCTCCTTGGGTTTCTGAGGTGGTATCTCTACAGAAGTAGATTGCCCAAACTTCCTCCCAAGGAGGAATTGAATAAATGCCAAATAGAAAGTAGTAGAAGTTGTCAGAGATGGAAGAAAATATGAATGGATAGGTGGGGTAAAGCAAGCTTCTTGGAGAGGTAGTTCCTCATTAGTGAACAAGAGGGGTTGGGTAGCCAGAGGCAGGCATTTGAGTCCAGAAGTTGTAAAAATTGACAAGAAAGAACCATCATCTATTGTTCCCACCTCTGACCCACTGAGTCAGAAACTCTGAGGAAGGGGGTGGGGAATCTTCATTCTCAACCAGCTCCTTAAAAAAACAAAACAAAACAAAACAAAACTCACTGTTGTCCAGTCCATCCCTACTCATAGAAACCCCTCCTTGGGTTTCTGAGGCACTATCTCTACAGAAGTAGTTTGCCCAACCTTCTTTCCGAGGAGTGGCTGGTTGGTTTGAACCACCAGCCTTCTGGTTAGCAGTCAAATGCCTTAGGTACTATGCCACCAGAGCTCCTCCTAGGTCATTCAAAATTACCCACTGCCATTGAGTTGGTTCCAACTCATAGCGATCCCCACTGGGTTTCCAAGATTGTAAATTTTTATGAAAGTAGTTTGCCTCATCTTCCTCCCACAGAGCAGCTGGTGGGTTTGAACTGCTGACCTTCTGCTTAGCAGGCAAATGCCTTACTACAGCACCAGAGCTCCTTCATTCAAAAGAGACATCTCCAAAAGACAAATGGGAGAAACATTGCCACAAGTCTTCATATATATCCTCTCCATTGAAAACTACCCTTTCCAATTTTCATCCCTTTATTCCAAGCCTGATTTCCCAGGTATCTTCCTAATGAAAGGCAAAAGATTTTGGGAAATAAAAACACAATGTAGGCAATCTTTTCTTTGTAAGAGGAAGGTGAAATGAGATGCATAATTTCATTTTTAATATCCCTCCAGGCAGAAATGTGATCTCACTTAAAAGTTGTTTTATAGATTCTTTTGGTTTGTTTTACCGACAAAATAATTAAGTTGTGTCTAATTAAAAGTGAATAAATTGCTCACAGAAGCTGAATAAATCAGTGCTGAGCTGAAGGGTGAAGAAAGTTGTTCAAAGTCCACAGGGCTGAAAGCAATTAAAAGACAAAAGCACACACTGAACAGCTGAATTTCCCTCACTTAAAACATACGCAGGCTTGGGTTTGCATTATATACTAACTAATACGCCCAGGAAAGACTGTAGTGGGGGGTCAAGGCCTTGGAAATTTGGTAGGTGCTTTCTCAAGGTCATATGGAATAGGTCCCTGGCTTAGTATAAAAAATGTAGGAGCAGAATTGGGAATTGGGGTAAGAAAAGAAAAGAAAAAACCCTGATATTTTAACAGATGACTCCAGAGTTCTCTTATTAGTTGCTGTCTCTTCAGCTCCTACTTGTGGGGACCCCATGTGTGTCAGAGCAGAACTGTGCACCATAGGGTTTTCAATGGCTGATTTTCCAGAAATGGATTACCAGGACTTCCTTCCAAGGAACCTCTGGATGGACTCACACTGCCAACCTTTAGTTTAGCAGCCAAGCAGGTTAACTATTTGCATCATCCATGTACTCCAGAATTCCTTTAGAAAAGAAATATACTTTGATCAGCAGTTGGGGTGAAAGGCAAGGGGGTGAGAATTAAAGAGAAAGGGAAAAAAAGAAGGAGAAGGGGGGAATTAGTTGGTGAGAGCATGAGAAATGGTAGCAGGTTGGTGCCTGTGTTAGCAGAAAACATCAGAAGGTAAGAAAACAAAAGAGTCAATATTCACTATACATATTATATATATATGTATAAATATAGGAGCTCTGGTGGCATAGTGCCTAAGGCATTTGACTGCTAACCAGAAGGCTGGTGGTTCAAACCCACCAGACACTCTTCGGAAGGAAGATTGGGCAATCTACTTCTGTAGTGATACTGCCTTGGAAACCCAAGGAGGGGTTGCTGAGTTGGATCCAATTCAACGACAGTGTGTGTGTGTGTGTGTATAAATATATGATATTGTAATATGATATAACATCTTCCTATGTTACTCTGAAATAGTTAATAATAAAACTTTATAACCTAGAGTTGCCTTGTGTGAATGATATCTTTTGATTGGGTACAAAGGTAAAGAAGTCAAGAAGAAGGGACTGCCTTCACATTTGGCTCAGTGCCAGGGGGAGGAGATATCCATGAGAAAGAGTGGAGAATGAGAAATTTAGCAAATGCTGGAAATCAGAACAAGAGATAACTGGGAGAAACATTGTTGTTATTGTCAGGTGCTGTCGAATTGGCTCTGACTCA
>NW_006922041.1:276430-296986 GCF_000298275.1 Orycteropus afer afer
AAGCCTACAGCACCCGGTATTCCCAGGCGGTCTCCCATCCAAGTACTAACCAGGCCCGACCCTGCTTAGCTTCCGAGATCAGAGGAGATCGGCGCGTTCAGGGTGGTATGGTCTTACTTATTAGGTCCAGCTTTCACATGCATATGAGGCAATTGAAAACACCATGGTTTGGGTTAGGCACACTTTAGTCTTCAAAGTAACGTTTGTGCTCTTCAGCACTTTAAAGAGGTCTTTTGCAGCAGTTTTACCCACTGCAATATGATGTTTGATTTCTTGACTGCTACTTCCATTGGTGTTGATTGTGGAACCAAGTAATATGAAATCTTTGATAACTTCAATCTCCTCCCCATTTACCGTAATGCTGCTTGTTGGTCCAGTTGTGAGGATTTTCATTTTCTTTATGTTGAGGTGTAATCCATACTACAGATGATAGTCGTTAATCTTCATCAGTAAATGGTTCAAGTCATTTTCACTTTCAACAAGAAATGTTGTGTCATTTGCATATCGCAGATTGTTAATGACTCTTCCTGATGCCACATTCTTATTCATTGTGGTAGTTAAGTTTGTGTGTCAACTTGGCTGGGCAGCTGGATGCAGTTATTCCTCATGGTGAGATTGGTAATTAGCTCCATGGTGGAATCTATTGGAGCAGTTGAGTAGCTGCTTTAGGGATGTGGTGCACTTCCAGTGTATAAGAAACAGCTTTTGGAATGGTCTCTAGCCTTTTGGTGTGCTTGAACCCTGCACATAGCCAAGCTCTTGTTCAACAGCCTGCCATACCCTGCTGATCTT
This sequence comes from Orycteropus afer afer, assembly GCF_000298275.1. Classification (NCBI taxonomy): domain Eukaryota; kingdom Metazoa; phylum Chordata; class Mammalia; order Tubulidentata; family Orycteropodidae; genus Orycteropus; species Orycteropus afer. Next base: position 277,223 of record NW_006922041.1, read on the forward strand.
GGGACTTCATCTGGATTTGAATTAATGGCCTGCCATGTTGTTTGGTAATATTGGGACTGTGCCTTTTTACCTGACAACCTTAGGCTTGTCAGCCTCAGCAGCCAGCAGCTGTCTTAGTGAAAAACACCTCCAGCTTCAGTGGGCTGGGAGCAGGAGGAAGGGCTGAAGCCCAAGGTTGAGGGGCTTTCATCGAGCCCCTAGAGCCTGGCACTTTGAACTTCGATTTAAAGCCTCCAAACTGTAAGAGAATGAACTCCTATTTGTTAAAGCCATCCCATTTGTGGCATATTCCTGTCAGAGCGGGACTAGGTAACCAAAACATTCATATGTTCTCATTTATTGGATTATTTGCTCAGCATATAGATTGAATAAGTATGGTGAAAGGATACAACCCTGATGTACTCATTTCCTGATTTTAAACCAGGCTGTATTCCCTTGTTCTGTGTGAGCAACAGCCTCCTGGTCTATGTACATGTTCCTCATGAGCACAATTAAGTGTTCTGTTCTGGAATTCCCATTTTATTCGATGTTATCCACATAGTTGTTATGATCCACACAGTCAAATGCCTTTGCATAGTCAATAAAGTACAAGTAAACATCTTTCTGATATTTGCTTGAAGCCAAGATCCATGTGGCATCAGCAATGATATCCCTTGTTCCATGTCCTCATCTGAATCCAGCTTGCATTTCTGGAAGTTCCCTGTCAATACATTGCTGCAACTGTTTTTGAGTTATCTTCAGCAAAATTTTACTTGCATATGATATTAATGATATTGTTCTATAATTTCCATTCTGTTAGATCACCTTTCTTTGGAATGAATACCAGTATCGATGTCTTCCAGTCAGTTCACCAGATAGCTGTCTTCCAAATTTTTTGGCATAGATGATTAAGTACCACCAACACAACATTTGTTTGCTGAAACATCTCAATGGGTGTTCCATCAATTCTTGGAGTCATGTTTTTCCTTCAGTTGACTGAAGCTTTGACTTCTTCCTTCAATATAGTTGGTTCTTCATCATATGCCACCTCCTGAAATGGATGAACATCAACAAATTTTTTTTTGATGTAGTGATTCTGTGTATTCATTCCATCTTCTTTTGATGTTTCCTGCATCATTCAATATTTTGCCTATAGAATCTTAATATTGCAACTCAAAGCTTCATTTTTTTTCTTCAGTTCTTTCAGCTTGAGAATGCCTAGCATGTTCTTTCCTTTTGGTTTTCTAACTCCATGTCTTTGCATATTTTATTATAATAATTGATTTTGTCTTCTTGAACTGCTTTTTGAAATCTTCTCTTCAGCTCTTTTATCTTGTTAATTCTTCCATTTTTTGGCTACCCTCCAAGTTTCAGAATTTCTTCTGGCATCCATTTTGGTCTTTTCTTCCTTTCCTATCTTTTTAATGACCTTTTGCTTTCTTCATGAATGAGGTTTTTGTTGTCATCCCACAATACCTCTGATTTTTGGTCATTGGTGTTCAATGTGTCGAATCTATTCTTCAAATGGTCTCTAAATTCAGGAGGGATATAATCAAGGTCATATTTTGGCTCTTGTGGACTTGTTTTAGTTGTCTTTAGCTTCAATTTGAACTTGCATATGAGCGGTGGATGGTCTGTTCCACAATCAGCTCCTGGCCTTGTTTTGGCTGAAGACATTGAGCTTCTCCATTGCCTCTTGCCACAGATGTAGTTGATCTGATTCTTGTGTACTCTATCTGGTGAAGTCCACATGTATAGCTACTATTTATGTTGTTGAAAAAGGTATTTGGAATGAGTAAGTTGTTGGTCTTGCAAAATTTTATCATGCGATCTCCAGCATCATTTTTATCACCAACCCATATTTTCCAACTACTGGTGATTCTTCTTTGTCTCCAACTTTTGCATTCCAATTACCAGTAACAATCAGCACATCTTGATTGCATGTTTGGTCAATTTCAGACTGCAGAGTTGGTAAAATTCTTCAATTTCTTCATGTTTGGCTTTGGTGGTTGGTTTGTAAATTTGAATAATAGTAGTATTAACTGGTCTTCCTTGTAGGCATTTGGATATTGTCCTATCTCTGACAGCCTTGTACTTAAGGATAGATCTTGAAACAGTCTTTGTGACAATGAATGCAACACCATTCCTCTTCAATTTGTCATTCTGGGTGCAGTAGATCAAATGGTTGTTTGATTCAGAATGGCCAAAAACATTTTATTTCAGCTCACTAATGCCTAGTATATTGATCTTAATGCTTTCCATTTCATTTTTGGAAACTCCCAGTTTTCCTATATTCATACTTTGTACGTTCCATGTTCTGATTATTAATGCATATTTGCAGCCATTTTAAGTCATGCCACATCAGCAAATGGAGGTCCTGAAAGCTTTACTCCATCCATGTCATTAAGGTCGACTCTGCTTTGAGGAAGCAGGTCTTGCCTAGTTTTATTTTGAGTGCCTTCCAACCTGAGGGGCTTATCTTACCACACTATATTGGACAAAGTTTCAGGGCTATTCATAAAGTTTTCCAGTAATATATTAGATAGTATTTTACTGCTATTCATAATGTTTTCACTGACCAATGTTTTGAGAAGTGGATGGCTCCTTCATTCTTCCAAGTCTGTCTTAGTCTGGAAGCTCTGATGAAACTTGTCTACCATGGGTGACCCTGTTGGTATTTGAAATTCCTAGGGCATAGCCTCCAGTGTTGCAGTAACAAGCAAGCCACCACAATATAACAAAGTGACAGATGACCCTTAGTCCATAGGAATTCACATAAGTTGAAAAGGAGAAGAAGAAATTTGATTTCCCTTAAGAGATGGGATAGAGGTTCAGGGTGATCTCATCTAGGTCTTAAAGGGCAGGATAAGCCAACCTGACATCTGCCTTACACATACCACTAGTGTGGTTCAGTTAATTACATTTACTTGGCCTTTCTAGCCATTGTCCTATAACTCTCACAAAATGATTTTCTGATACTATGCAAATAAAGTGTACCCAATCCTTGCAGGGACTGGACAGTTTACTGTGACTATGTAACAAGGTGACTGTAGCTTACCAAGTGAATTGGTTGATTTTGGTATCTTATTTGGCTTTAAAGTGCTAATCCCATAGGGTTTCAGGGGGATTTCACTACCATCAAGAAGAACAATCTGAAGCAGAGCTCATCGTTTGTACCAAAGACCCAGGGTCCCTGTGCTGAGAAGACCCAGAAGAAAGAGCTAATGTTAAAGATGGTGAGAGACAGTGGCAGTGAGCTTGTCTGGCCCATGAAGTAAGACCTGAGTGTCTTCAGGCAGGAGGCTTTCTGCCAAGCTAAAAGAGCTGTAACACTTGCCTGTGCAGGGCAGAGGACTGAAAGTGCTACATCCAGGGCTTACCTCGTAGGCTCCTGGGCAAGGGTCTTCCTACAGCAGGCTTCCTGCTACTGGGCATCTCTGGGCAGGTGACTTGCCAGCAGAACTAAAAGAGCTGTAACACTTGCTTATGCAGGTCAAGAGAGGCCTGAGTGTAACCCATGCAGGGGTTGCATTCCTCCTTTCCTTAGCAGTGAGGTCTGAGATAGCATGGTGGCAAGAGAGCCCCATAGGTCTGCATAGCATGGCCAAAGCTAGCAGCAGAAGCTTCAAAGGGCCCAGAAGAGGAGGCTTGGGAGATCCTGTGCAGGGATCTTCCAGCTGGTAGCTAGTTCCAGGGAAGCCTGGTAGTAGATCAGGAGCCCTGGAAGCCATGCAAGCCCCCCATGCAATGTGGTAGTAGCCAGAGGCAGTGGTGACATGAACATAGCATCTATCCTGGACCAGACGTTGGTAACTGGGGGAAAGCTAAGTGGTTTTACTTTAGAAATTTTTTGTTAAACATTGTTTAATGTTCTCATTTTATAAATAATAATGGCTCTCACTTTGCTGGCACTGTATAAGTATTTCGTGTGTCTGATTTGGTCACAGATAAGTGTAACACTTGTAGAATGGTTGATACCAGTGGTTGTATGTGTCTCCTTGTATTGACTCTCTAGTGCTGCTATAACAAAAATACCACAAATATACAGTTTAACAAATAGGGATTTATTCTCTTATGGTTTAGGAAGCTAGAAGTCTGAGTTCAAAGTGCCGGCTCTAGGGACTAAGTGAAGACCCCTCGACCTTGGTTGGGCTTCAGCTCTGCCTCTTGCTCCTGGCCCACTGAAGCTGGAGGCTTCTCTTAACTTCAGCAGCTTCTGGCTACTGAGGCTGACCAACCCAAGATTGACAAGTAAAACGGCACACTCTCAAGATTAGCAAGCAACACAGAAGGCCACTAGTTCAAGTCCAGGAATAGTCTCAAGATTGGCAGGCAACATGGCAGACCACTGAGATGAAGACTCAGCCAAATACAGGGTCCAGATGTGTCATAAAGCTCAAAATTTTTCTCAAAGTGTCTTCTTATATACTGGAAGCAGACCACATCCTTAAGGCAGCTAATCAGCTGTTCACAGTAGATTCCACTATAGAGTCAATTACCAATCTCATCATGTGGAATAACTACATTCAGCTGTACAGCTGCTCAAAGCCAGGCCTAGCCAAGTTGACCTATAACTTTAATTACCACACTTATTTCAGTCTAGTGGCTGTCTGGACTTTTAAGGCACAATGTGTCTGCATGTGCAATGCAGTTAGATAGACACTTAGAATTAGCCAGTTTTGTGGCCATGGGCAAGTCACTTACTCTTTCTGGGCCTTAGTTCCTTTCTCTATAAAATGAAGGCATTGGACCAGGTAATCACTAAGCCCATCTACAGCTCTAGCACGTTCCTCTCCACTTCAGTTCTCACTCTGATTTATCCCAAATCAAGGGGCCTCATGAGGGTCCTTTTTCAGAGGGCAGATTATTTCCTCTCAGTGACAACCTGGACTTTCTATAAAAGCTAAATGATCTCACAACATATAATTACTAAGTGGCTTATCCTTTCTCTTGTCAAAAATGGAGGAGTTTTATCCATTGGTTTTGGTTGAGTTACTCTCTCACACCTCCTTTGGGTTGGTCATTCTCATATTTCCAAAGAAATAACTGAATCTTCTCATCTTCACTATTTCCCCTGTTAGGTTAATATAATATCAGAGGTCTCAAAAGGCCTCCATCTGTCTCAGACTTCTAGTCCCATAGTAGGGAGAAATTTTAAGAAAGATCCAACTCTCTATGGATATTACCATCTGGATATCTCTGAGGAGCACCAGTCTCATTTTGCATCCAAATAGACTCACCTTTAGCTCTACATCTGTGGTTCTCCCCTATTTTCTCTCCCAGAATGACAGTTTTCCCAGTTGCTGAACCCTTTGGTTCCTCTGCCAGTCTATAAGTCCTATAAATTACTAGGTCTTATTGATTCTAACCCATAACTATCAGTTATTTCTGTCCACTCTTCTCCAGCCTGTTGCCATCACATGAGTCCAGGCCATTCTCATCTCAATTACTTGAACAGTTTTATAATTTGTCCCCATTTCCAATCTTGCTTCCCTCCAATCTGTTTTCCACAGTGAAATCAGATAGATCTCACCAAACCATAAATCATTAATTCCATGTTATTACCTTGCTTAAAACTGTCTGGCTTTCAATTTCTCACAGACAGTATAAAGAATAAAACTTTAACATAATTTACAATTTTTTTCTTTCATAAATGAGACACAGCCAATCTCTCCAGTTCCATCTTTTATTAATTTATCTTTTACAGTCTACTCCAATCATTAGAAAATTACTTTACTACCTTTTGTGTCCGTTTTTCACTGCCACAACCATCAGCACGCCTTCGCATCTCCTCCCTCACACTAGCCTAGCTATTTTTTGTTTATTCTTCAGGACTTAGATGTTATCTCCTTCAAAAAGCTTTCCTTGACTCCTGAAGTATGATTTAGGGGCTACTCATGTGTTTCATAACACTCTGTACTTATCCCATTTCAGCTCTTAACTCTGTCTACTGAGCCCGCATACTTGTTGGGGTTGAGGGGTTCTACCTAGCACTTTATCTCAGCCTCTGGTAGCAGTCACCACTCTCCCTCCACCACCCTGCCCCAGTGCCTACTGAGAACAGCCACCAGTCTACTCGTTCCCCCCAGTGACTTCTAGGACCAGTCATGATTTTACCTCCCAGTGTCTCATGGGAGCAGTCATTGCACTGTACCCTCCAGTGTCTCCTGGGCGAAGTTACCTTTGTACCCTTTCCCTCCATCCCAGTGCCTCCTAGAAGCAGTCACCACTCTACTTCACAATGTTTCACTGGAGCAGTCACCACTTTACCCCACCTCTGTCTCATGGGAACAGTCAACATTTTGCCCCCAAATGTTTCATGGAGCAGTCACTACTCTATCCCCCAGTGCCTACTAAGAACAGCCACCACTCTAGACCCTCCCCCAGTGCCTTCTAGGGGCAGTTATGACGCTAGCTCCTATTGTCTCATGGCAGCAATCATCACACTCTACCCTCTAGTGACTCCCGGGGGCAGTTGCTACTATCTCCTCTTCCCTCCCAGTGTATCCTGGGAACAGTCACCCTACTACCCTCCCCAACACAGTGTTTCATGGGAATAGTCACCACTCTACTCCCCAGTGTCTCATGGGGGCAGTCACCTTTTTAATACTTCTCCTTGTGTAATAACTGGCACCAATAAGTCCTTTATTTCTTTGATGAATAAAAAATAATAATTTATAATTGCTTAAAATTATTATTTTTTAAAAAAGTAAAAAGCCTTTATGCCTATTATTCCATTTTACCCCTGGAACAAGCCTTTGAGATAGACTGAACATGTATTATAGTGGTTTCTCACTACCTGTAAGAGTCAAATTCCTCAGTATCCCGATCTAGAACAATTTGTGGTTAAGGAACTTGAGACCTCATAGCAGAAGTTCCCTTTTCCTAAGATCAAGTTTTGGAAGTATAATGAAAAATACTTTAAACGAAACAATCAATGCAGCACACTAAATAATGTCAATACCAATTATATTTACCATTTAAATAAGAAGAGGTACTTATGGTACAATTTCACTTGTAATATGTTCACTAGAACTTTTTAATGGCTGCCTCAATTGACACAAGCAACTTGAAATTAATTATGTTTGTAGTTAACATCTGTAAAGAAGCATTAAAATGAAATTGTTCTGGTTTTATAATTCAGGCCTTCACAGATTTCAGAGGCTCTGAGTGGCTGGATTTTTGAGATGGGCTACTGGGGAGGTATTTCTTAAACTTCCTTCCCAATGCACAAGAGTACATGTCCAGCTCTGCTCAGGAGACTTTATGGCCAAAGTACTTACTACAACCAGATGCTTATACCTCTTGGCAAAGTCTATTCCAAGAGACACAGAGTACAGTGCTAAGATCATAGTTTTAAGATCATAAATTCACTTGCTTTCAATATTACTGATGTTTCATGCAAACTGTTACTTCCAATATGCTCTCTTTATTTATCCTTAACTCTTTAGTGCTCTCTTTTCTAGAAATGACATGGTATTTGCAAATACTGGAACTGAAATTCCCTGGTGACCAAAAACATCTATAGAAATATATTTGCACTGGTGGGACTGTAAAATGATACAACTACTGTGGAAAGCAGCATGGCAATTCTTAAATTCTTAAAAAGTTGGAATTAGAAAGAGCATTTGACCCATCAATCCCATTACTAGGTATATATCCTAAAGAAGTGAGAACCTGGACAAGAACAGATATATGCACACACATGTTCATCGCAGCACTATTTACAATAACAAAAAGATGGAAATAGCTTAGGTGGCCATCAACAGAAGAATGGATAAGCCAACTATGGTACATACACACAATAGAATACTATGCAACACTAAAAAATAATGTAGAATCTGCAAAACACCACATAATGTGGATGAACTTGGAGGACATTATGCTGAGTGAAATAAATCAATCAAAAAAGGACAAATATTGTGTTAGTTCATTATTGTAAAAAGTCAAGGAAAGGTTTATATGTGGAATGAAACTTTCTTTGTTGATTACCAGGGGTGGGAGGGGAGGGTGGAGAACACTGCAAAAATAAAAATAAATAAATAAATAATGAGATAATCATAATAAAAAGTAAAGGCATTTCTAAGTTTCATTTGACTGCTAACCAGAAGGCTGGTGGTCCAAACCCACCAGCCACTCTTCGGAAAAAAGACTGGGTAATCTACTTCTATAGAGATACTGCGTCAGAAACCCAAGGAGGGGTCACTAAGAGTCGGAATCAACTCCATGGCAGTGAGAGTTTCTTGACTACAATTTACCTCTAAAATATACTTTGCTGTGTCCGTCATCTCTAATAGGTGCTGGTGAAGACAGTAACAGAGAAGCCTGCACGGGGGTGAAATCTGTGTTTTCAAGAGTGGAAAAACAAAAAAGAAATAAGTAAATTTGCATATACTGGATTTTTGTATTTTGGGAAATTGTGATTTAGAGGGTGTGTCTGTAGGTAGGGAGCTCTGGTGGTGTAGGGCCTAAGGCATTTGACTACTAACCAGAAGGCTGATGCTTCAAACCCACCAGCCACTCTTCTGAAGAAAGATTGGGCAATCTACTTCCGCAGAGATACCGCCTCGGAAACCCAAGGAGGAGTCTCTATGAGTCGGATCCAACTCAAGGGAAGGAGTTTGGATTTTTGGTTTTGTCTGTAGGTAATTCTGAATTTTTAAATACTATGTGGATGAATTTGAGTGAATCTTTTCCTCTGGAGTAATAAGTAATATGGAATAATAAATGAAGTAAGGTGATTTGCCTTAGGTCACAAATTTAGTAGTAAAATTTAGACAATTTCGCTAATTCACAGCTGTGGCACCTAGCTGTTGTCAGATGTGTCATGTCAGCTGAGACTCATAGGGACCCCATGGACAACAGAACGAAACACTGCCCAGTCTTGCATCATCCTCACAAACCTTGATAAGCTTAAGCCCATTGCTACAGCCACTGTGTCCATCCATCTCATTGAGGGTCTCCCCCTTTTGTGCTGATCCTCTCCTTTACCAAGTGTGACATCTTTCTCTAGGGACCAGTCCCCTCTGACAACATGACCAAAGTAGATGAGAAGAAGTCTGGCCATTCTTACTTCTAAGGAGCTTTCAAACTGTACTTCTTCCAGAACAGAATTTGTTGGTTCTTCTGGGTGCATGATATTTTCATTACTCTTCACCAACACCACAATGCAAACGCATCAACTCTTCTTTTGTCTTCCTTATTCATTGTCGAGCTTTCACATACATATAAGGTGCTTGAAAATACCATGGCTTGAGTCAGGTGCACCTTAGTCTTCAAAGTGATATCTTTGTTCCTTAATATCTTAAAGAGGTCTTTTGCAGCAGATTTGCCCAGTGCAGTATGACATCTGCTTTCTTAAGTACTGCTTCCATGGGTCTTGATTGTGGATCCAAGTAAAATGAAATCCCTGACAACCTCAATCTTTTCTCCATTTATTGTGATTCTGCTTATTGGTCCACTTGTGAGGACTTCTATTTTCTTTACGTTGAGGTGTAATCCATACTGCAGACTGTAATCTTCGATGTTTATCAATAAGTGCTTCAAGTCACCTTCACTTTCAGCAAGCAAGCTTGTGTCATTTGCATATCACAGGTTGTCAATGAGTCTTCCTCAAATCCTGATGCTGCACTCCTCTTCATGTAGTCCATCTTCTCATTATTTGCTCAGGATACAGATTGAATAAATATGGTGAAAAGATACAAGCCTGACACACTCCCTTCCTGATTTTAAACTATGCAGTATCCTCTTATTCTGTTTGAACCACAGTCTTTTGGTCTATGTACACGTCCCTCATGAGCACAGTGAAGTGCTCTGGAATTCCCATTCTTTGCAATGTTATCCATAATTTGTTGTGAACTACACAGTCAAATACTTTCACGTAGTCAACAAAAGAGAAGTAAGCATCTTTCTGGTATTCTTTGCTTTCAGCCAAGATCCATCTGACATCAGCAGTGATATCCCTTGTCCCACATTCTCTTCTGAATCCAACTTGAATTTCTGGCAGTTCCCTGTCAATATAAGGTTGCAACCATTTTTGAATAATCTTCAGCAAAAATTTTACTTGTGTGTGATATTGATGATGTTGTTTGATAATTTCCACATTCTGTTAGATCACCTTTCTTTGGAATGGGCACAAATATCAATCTCTTCCAGTGGATTGGCCAGGTAGCTGTCTTCAGTTTCCTTGGCATAAACGAGTAAGCACCTTCAGTGCTGCATCCATCTGCTGAAACATCTCACTGGGTATTCTGTCTATTCCTGGAGCCTTGTTTTTGCCAATTCCTTCAGTGCAGCTTGGATTTCTTTCTTCAGTACCATTAGTTCCTGATCATATGCTACCTACTAAAATGATTGAACGCTGACCAGTTCTTTTTAGTACACTTTGTATACTCCTTTCATCTTTTTTTGATGCTTCCTGCACCATTCAATATTTTGCCCATAGAATCCTTCAATATTGAAATTCGAGGATAAAATTTTTTTCTTTAACTCTTTCAGCTTGGGGAAATGTCAAGTGTGTTCTTCTTTTTTGGTTTTCTAACTCCTGGTCTTTACACATTTGATTATAATACTTTACTTTGTGTTTTCGAGCTGTCCTTTGAGATCTGTTTGGCTCTTTTATTTCATCATTTCTTCCATTTGCTTTAGGTACTCTCTGTCCAAGAGCAAGTTTCAGAGTCTCTTCTGACATCCATTTCTGTTTTTTCTTCCTTTCCTGTCTTTTTAATGACTTTTTGCTTTCTTCATGTATGATGTTATTGTTATTATTTTTAACTTGGTGAATATCCCTTCCCCCTTTTTTTAAAAAAAAATTCTTTTAGGTTTTTCTCAACTTTTTATTGTGATCAGGGTGAAATTTTACAAAGCAGGTTTGTTTTACATTCAACGGTTCATACACATTTTGTTTTGTGATACTGGTTACATTCCCCACAGTATAGCATCTCACCTCCCTCTTCCTTCCTGTGGTTACCATTTCTCTATATCCTTCTTGCTTATGCATTCCTGCCTCCCTATCTTTCTCCTAGTGCAAATTCTGCCCCTGTGATCTCCTATGGTTGAATGTTCTAAGGAGTACATCCCCCTGGTATAGATGTTCAGCTCATAAGGCTGTCTAGTGTTTGGCCAAGAGTTAAGCCACAGGAATGAGTTCAATTCCAGGTGCAAAGGGTGACTAAGGATCATAGTCTCGGGGGTTTCACCAGTCTCTGTCAGACCAGTAAGCCTGGTCTTTTTTTTTTTTTTTTTTTTTGTATAATTTTGTTCCACATTTTTCTCTTACTCTAAACAGTATCTCCAATTTTGATCCCTTTCTGAGTGGTTGGCATTGGTAGCCAGGCACTATCTAGTTCTTCTGGATTCAAAGTCTTATAGGTTGAGGTTCTCATGGTCCATTAGTCCTTTAGACTAACAGTTTCCATGTGTCTTTGATTTTCTTCACTCTTCTTGCTCTGGAGAAGGAGAGACCAATAGTTGTCACTTAGAAGCCCATGTATGATGTTCTTGATCTCATCCCACAACTAATCTGGTCTTCAGTCATTGGTGTTCAATGCATCAAATCTATTCATCAGATGGTCTCAAAATTCAGGTGGGATACATTCATGGTCATATTTAGGCTTTCATAGATGTGTTTTAATTTTCTTCAGCTTCAACTTGAACTTGCATATAGGCAATTGATGGTTTGTTCTACAGTCAGCTTCTGACTTTGTTCTAGCTGAATATATTAAGCTTCTCCATTGCCTCTTTCCACAGATGTAATCGATTTGATTCCATCTTGGGAGGCCTATGTGAATAGCTGCTGTTTACATTGTTAAAAAAAAGGTATTTGCAGCAAAATTCATGTGATCTCTGGCATCATTTCTATCAACAAGGACATATTTTCCAACTACCTATGATTCTTCTTTGTTTCCAACTTTCACATTCCAATCCAGTAATAATCAATATATCTCGATTGCATGCTTGGTCAATTTCAGACTGCAGAAGTTGGTAACAATCTCCAATTTCTTCATCTTTGGCTTTAGTGGTTGGTGCATAAATTTGAATAACAGCAGTATTCACTGGTCTTCCTTGTAGGTGTATGAATATTATCCTGTCACTGACAGCATTGTACTTCAGGATAGATCTAATATGATCTGTTTAATGATGAATGTGACACCATTTGTCTTCAATTTGGCATTCCTGGCATAGTAGACCATATAATTGTCTGATAAAAATGACCAATTCCAGTTCCTTTCAGCTCACTAATGCCTAGGAAGAAGAACTGATGCCTTTGAATTGTGGTGTTGGTGAAGAGTACTGAAAATACCATGGACTGCCAGAAGAATGAACAAATCTGTACTTGAATAAGTGTAGCTTGAATGCTCCTTAGAAGCAAGAATGGCGAGACTTTGTTTCACCTACTTTAGTCATGTCAGAAAGGGTCAATCCCTAAAAAAGGATATCATGCTTAGTAAAGTAGAGGATCAGTGCAAAAGGGAAGACCCTCAATGAGATGAATTGACACAATGGTTGCAATATGCACCCAAGTATAGCAAGGATTATGAGGATGGTGCAGGACCAGGCAGTGTTTTGTTCTCTTGTACATAAAGTCACTATGAGTCAGAACAAACTTGGTGGCACCTAATACCAATAACAACAATGCCTAGGATATTGATCTTTATGTGTTCCATTTCATTTCCTTGATTCACACTTTGTACCTTCCACATTCCAGTTATTAATGAATCTTTGCAGCTGATTCTTCTCATTTTGAGTCATGCTCCATAAGCAAATGAAGGTCTAGAAAGATTTGCTCCACTCAGGTCAACTCTACTTTGAGGAGACAGCTCTCCCCCAGTCATATTTTGAGTGCTTTTCGACCTGAGGGACTCATCTTCCAGCACTATATCAGAAAATGTTTCACTACTCTTCATAAAGTTTTCCAGTAATATATCAGACAATGTTTCACTGCTATCATAAGGTTTTCAGTGGCCAACTCCATCCATCTTTCCTGTGTGTCTTAGTCAGGAAGCTCGGCTGAAACCTGTCTACCATGGGTGATTCTGCTGGCAATTGAAATACTGGTGGCATAACTTCCAGGCTCACAGTAATATGCAAGCCATGGTTGTTATTGTTGTTATGTGCTGTCGAGTGTCTCCAACTCATCGTGACCTTATGTACAACAGAACAAAACACTGTCCAGTCCTGTGCCAGCCTCACAATCCCTAGTATACCTGAGCCCATCACTGCAGTCACTGTGTCAATCCATCTTGTTGTGGGCCTTCCCCTCTTTTGTTAACCCTCCACTTTACCAAGCATGACATCCTTCTCCAGAGAATGGTGCCTTCTAACAACATGGCCAAAGTAGGTGAGATGAAGTCTGCCCATTCTTGCCTCCAAGGAGCATTGTGGCTGCACTTCTTCCAGGACAGATTTGTTAGTTTTTTAGTAGTCCACGGTACTTTCAGCATTCTTCTCCAGCACCACAACACAAAAGCATCAATTCTTCTTCAGTCTTCTTTATTCATTGTCCAGCTGTCACATGCATATGAGGCTCACTAATGTTTAGGATATCAATGTTTATGCATTCCATTTCATTTTGACAACTTCCAATTTTCCTAAATTCATAGTTCGTACATTCCATGCTCTGATTATTGATGGATGTTTGTAGCTGTTTCTTCTTATCTCAAGACATGCCACATCAGCAAATGGTCTTGAAAGCTTTACTCCATCCACATCATTAAAATTGGCTCTACTTTGAGAAGGCAGCTCTTCTCCATCATATTTTGAATGCCTTCTGACCTGAGGGACATCTTCCGACACTATATCTCACAATGTTTCAGGGCTATTCATAAAGTTTTCCATTAATATATCAGACAGTGTTTCACTGCTATTCATAAGGTCTTCACTGGCCAATACTTTGAGAAGAGGATGGCCTCCTTTTCTTCTGAGTCTGTCGTGGTCTGGAAGCTCTGTTGAAACCTGTCCACTGTGGGTAACCCTGGTGGCATTTGAAACACCAGCAGTATAGCCTCCAGCTTCACAGCAACATGCAAGCCACTGTTGTTGTTGTTACCACAGTATGACAAACTGACAGACAAGTTTATCTCCCTTAGCTGTTCTAAACTGCTCTGCTCTTTTCCTGGTCTTACCCCATCCCTCTTCTCACTTACCTGGCCTACTCCTGGGGTGCAAACTCCTGCCTTCTGCTGGTCTCAGGGCTGGCTTACTGCTGCCTGCCACCAGGGCAGGCCAAATACAGTATGGTAAACTGATAGATGAGTGGCACCTTGGCTCCTAGTTTTTATGTTTCACTGTGAGCCAGAATTCCACTTATTTTATACTTATATATGAGGAAGAAGGATCAGTAATTAGAAAATATGGCCTTGGTGATGAAAATGATGCCAGAGATTCCATGATAGACTTTTGAAAGACTAAGAACTTATTCATTGAAAATATCTTTTTAAACAACATAAATTATGACTATACACATGGACTTCTGAAGATGGAATAAACAGTAATCAAATGACTAGTGGAAAGAGATGATGAAGAAGATAAATGTCATCAGGCAGAACAAGGCCAGGGACTGACTGCAGAACAGAACCTCAATTGCTCACATGCAAGTTCAATTTGAAGCTGAAAAAAATTAAAACAAGTGTACAAGAGCCAAAGTATGACTTTGAATATAACTTACTTGAATTTAGAGACCATTTCAAGAATTTATTTGATTCATTGAATACTAATGACAGAAGACCAGATGAATTGTGCAATGACATCAAGGACATCATACATGAAGAAACATAAAGGTCATTAAGAAGACAAGAAAGAAAGAAAATATCAAAATGGATGTCAAAGGAGAGTGTGTCCCTTGCTCTTGAATGTACAGTAGCTAAAGCAAATGGAAGAAATGTTGAATAAAAGAGGTGAACAGAAGATTTCAAAGGATAGAATGAGAAAGCAAAGTAAGTATTGTAATGAAATGTGCAAAGACCTGAGTTAGAAAACCAAAAGGGAAGATCATGCTTGGCATTTCTCAAGCTGAAAAAATTGAAGAAAAAAAATCGAGCTTTTATTTTCAATATTGAAGAATTCTGTGGGCAAAATATTGAATGATATAGAAAGCATCAAAAACAAGATGGAAGGAATACAGAGAGTCATTGTACCAAAAAGAACTAGTTGACATTCAACCATTTCAGGTAGTAGCATATGATCAAGAAATGATGGCATTGAAGGAAGAAGTCCAAGCTGCACTGAAGCATTGGTGAAAATAAGACTCCAAGAACTGACAGAATACCCATTGAAATGTTTCAACATGGATGCAGCACTACAGGTGACTACTAATCTATGCCAAAAATTTGGAAGACAGCTTCCTGGACAACTGACTGAAAGAAATCCTTTTTCATGACCAATCTAAAGAAAATGATCCAACAGAATGTTGAAATTATTGAACAATATCATAAATATTACATGCAAATTAAATTTTACTGGAGGTAATTAAAATATTGTTGCAGCAGCAAATTGACAAGGAACTATCAGAAACTATTAACACTAGAAATTTAACCTAGATTTAGAAGAGGACGTGGAATGAGGGATATCATTTTTGGTGTCAGATGGATCTTGGTTGAAAGCAAAGAATTCCAGAAAGATGTTTACCTGTGTTTTATTGACTATGCAAAGCATTTGACTATCAGAATCATAACCAATTCTGAATAACATTGCAAAGGATTAGAATTCCAGAGCACTTAACTGTGCTCATGTTGTTGTTGTTGTTAAGTGCCGTCGAGTCGTTTCCAACTCATAGCGACCCCATGCGCAGCAGAACGAAACACTGCCCAATCCCATGCCAGCCCCACAATCCCTGCTATACTTGAGCCCATCATCTCAGCCACCGTGTCAATCCATCTCGTTGAAGGCCTCCCCCTCTTTCGTCAACCTTCCACCCTACCAAGCATGACATCCTTCTCCAGGGAATGGTCCCTTCTTACAACATGACCAAAATAAGTGAGACGAAGTCTGGCCATTGTTGCTTCCAAGGAGAATTCTGGCTGCACTTCCTCCAGGACAGATCTGTTAGTTCTTTTAGCAGTCCATGGTACTTTCAGCATTCTCTTCCAGTACCACAACTCAAAAGCATCAACTCTTCTTTGGTCTTCCTTATTCATTGTCCAGCTCTCACATGCATACGAGGCAATTGGAAATATGGCTTGTGTCAGACGCACCTTAGTCCTTATGAATAGCAAAGAACTGTGCTTGTAGGGAACCTGTAAAAGAGACAGTCATTTGAACAGAACAATGGAATACTGTGCAGTTCAAAATCAGGAAAGTGTGTGCCAGGGTTGAATCCTTTCACTCTACTTCTTCAATCTGTATGCTGAGCAAATAATCCAAGAAATTGGAGTATCTGAGGAGAAGCATGGCATCAGAATTGGAGGAAGACTCATTAACAATCTGTGATATGCAGATGACACAATCTTGCTTGCTGAAAGCAAAGAGGAGTTGAAGCACTTACTGTGATGATCAAAGACTATAGCCTTCTGTATGCAATGCACTTCAGCAAGAAGAAAGCAAAAATCTTCACAACTGGACCACTAGGCACCATCATGATAAATGGAGAAAAGATTGAATTTGTCAAGAATTTCATTTTACTTGGATCTACTGTTATCACCCATGGAAGCAGCAGTTAAGAAATCAAATGACATACTGCATTGTGAAAATCTGCTGTAATAGACCTCTTTGAAGTGTTAAAGAACAAAAATGTCACTTTGAAGACTAAGGTGCACCTGACTCAAGCCATTGTATTTTCAGTTGCCTCATTATGTGAAAGCTGGACAAAGAATAAGATACATGGATTAATTGAATGCCTTTGAATTATGGTGTTGGCAAAGAATTATGGTTGGATTATGGTGTTTGTACTTCTGGAATCTGTCTTGGAAGAAGTACAGCCAGAATGCTCCTTAGAAGTGAGGATGGTGACTTTGCCTCATGTTCTTTGGTCATGTTATCAGGAGGGACCAATCCACAGGGAAGGACATTGTGCTTGGTAGAGTAATGAGTCAGGATAAAAGATGAAGACCCTCAATGAGACTGAGTGACATAGTAGCTGAAACAATGAGCTCAAACATAGCAATGATTGTAAGGATGACATAGGACTGGGCCATGTTCTATTGTACACAGGTCACTTTGAGTAGAAACTGAACCAATGGTACCTAGTAACAACTTAGCTTTAAACATTTATAATAGCCCTGTTAAAAATAAACTTTTTATTTTGTAATAATTCTACTTTTAGAGCAAAACTGCAAAACAGTACAGAGAGTTCCTTTATACTTTTCAATTGAGAGTCTTCTAATGTTAACTCTTACATAACCATGATACATTTGTCAAAAGTAAGAAATTAACATTGGTACCATAATTAATTACTACATGCTTTATCTGGATTTCGTTTGGGTGATTAAAAAAGTCCTTTTTTCTTAAATTACAAAGCATTTCAATTTAGGGACAAATATTGGGTCAGTGTCATAATGAACAGATGGTTAAGAAATCTATTGAGTCTCCACTCAGTCATTTAAAGATTGGTTTGTTGTTTGTTTATTTATTTAGTTTATTTCTTTATTTATTTACCCCTATCTGAGGGAGTCCCTCAGTGGCACAAATGACTAAGTACTTGGCTCCTAACTGAAAGGTGGGCAGGTCTAACCCACCCAAAGAGTCCTTGAAAAAAAGGACTGGTAATCTACTTTCAAAAAGTTAGCCATTGAAAACTCTTTGGAATGCAGTTCTACTCTGCAACACATGAGGTTTCCAAGACTTGGAATCCACTTGACATCAACTGCTATTACTATCTGAAACAATGCTAAATGATTTTCCCATGTGACCCCCATTACTTATAGCTCTCTCACTATGGTGAGACACCAGAGTGCATGTGAACTGATTTTGGTGGCAGGAGTATGGCTCTGTAGGGCAGGAGCCCTGGGCTCTAAATCAGTCAATGACAACTTTCTTACCTCTTTGGAAACTCTGAAAGAGCTCATAAGACTATAAAACTGATGAAATTGCAAGCAAACACATTTCTGGACAGAGACTTTCCATGAGAATATAAGAACATCACAATTTCTCTTTCTTTGATTACAATTTTATATATTTTATCTTGTGAATCTGGACCCACAGATCCAAGTATGATTTACTGAGGAGTATACAACAGTTGTTAATCTGTTTGTTTCCTATTATAACAACAACTGTATATATACCAGATGAGTGGAAGGGGGCCTACAAGACCGTAAAGAGAATATGACTGAGGGTTTCTTGTGCCAGTTATCTAGTTGCCGTTGAGTCAGTTCTGACTCATGATGACTGCATGCGTGTCAGAGTGGAACTGTGCTCCATAGGGTTTTTCATGGAAGTAGATAGTCAGGACTTTCTTCTGAGGTGCCTCAGGTTGTATTCAAACCTCCAACATTTTGGATGGCAGCTGAGAGAACTTGTCCCACTGAGGGATCAAGGTTTCCTATGATGTTTCCCATCCAGAAACCCAGAGACAGAAAAAGAGAGAAATGAGAAAAATAAATAAATAAAAGTAGAGAAACAGGGTTTACTACTTGAATACTCCTCTGGAATAGACAGCGAATATATACGGAGATAAGAAGAAGCACAGTGATAAATTAATCTGCCACCATTGCTTGAAGGTGAAAGGTAAAGGGATGTTTCCTGACTGGCCTGCTTGATGGGGGTGGGGACTGCACATGGCTCCAAGAATCCACCCCTTCCGCAGACTTAGTCCCTGAGGTCCAATTCTCCTCTGTTCATTAAACCTCAATCGCTGGCAAGAGATCCTTAATGTTTAGAAAAACCACTGGGCATTGGTTTTTATGTTTCTGTCTGATTGAATTCTGATTGAGGCTTCTGAGGCAGATCCACTGACGTTTCCTGATGCCTAGAGAGAGCTGGCAACCATTTAAACATTTTTTAGGGTGTTGCCGGGATTTTGTTGTCTGTTTTATAAAACAAAATTAACATTCTCTCTGAGGCACCTAGGCTTACTATTCTGATATAAGAAATTGAGATAAAAGTCAATTAACACTCATACGGTGCTAAACTCGATACCCACCCCCCCACCCCCACCTTCAGTCACTTCACTTGTCCAATTTCATGAAAAACTCAAGGAGAAAACATCTCACTCATCTGGCTAGTGGATAATTTATTTCCAGGTTTCTCAATCTTTTTAGATTTGTGCATGTAGGGATTTGGTGATGTTTTACATCTCCAATGTAATGGTCTCTGTCACAATGCTTCATAATTATCCAGGCTATAAATATTGCATCTAGACAATGCAGTGATTTTTTTTTTTTTTCTTTTGAGACAACTTTGTAGTATTAGTAAGACAAATGGCTCTGCTGTCTGCAATGAGGAAGTTACTGTTGAGTACAGTATCATGTAGAGTTGACTCTGATGATGGCAGAATGTGTATACAGAGTTTGGCGTCTGAAACACCACAGGGCACATCTTGAGAAGAGAGCTAAAAGGCAAGTTTGAGCTAAATTTGTTTCACCCATCAGCTGTGTTCCTGTGGTGCTGAGACTAATCCTGAATAGAGCTGGAAGAACAGTCTGAATAGGGGCAAAGCCGTCCTAACTACAACTGGATTGATCTGCATCATGCCAACAAACCAAAGTTCTGGAATTATCTCACAGATTAAAGACACCCCTCCCCCCACCCAGTCTGTGATTTGTTGTTGTTGTTGTTGTTAAGTGCCGTCGAGTCGTTTCCGACTCATAGCGACCCCATGCACAGCAGAACGGAACACTGCCCGATCCCGCACCA
>NW_006922041.1:300156-322726 GCF_000298275.1 Orycteropus afer afer
CCACCTGGGTCAATGTGGCTGACTGTTCCTCTGTCTGGCTTCCTGTCTTTTAATCCTCTTTCTCCTGCTCTTCTGGCCTGCTTCTTTGGGCGTCTGTGATTTAGAAGGAAGGTATTGGCAAAAGAGTAGCAAATTGAAAAGTAATACACACGACTGAGCCCAGAAACAGCTTTGATAAGTTATGTTATGAGAAAGATGTGGCATTACAGATCAGAGGGGACAGACTGACAACACAATAGTGTTGAGATAATTGATAACTCATATATAAAAAAAAATAACAAAAGATACCCACATCATATCACATTAAAAAAAAAAAAAATCCAGGTTCATTAAGGATCTGAGAAGGGAGATCTTACAACAAAATATAGGAAAATATCCTTATGGCAATGAGATAGAAAAGAAATTCCTTTTTATTTTTACATTTTTATTGGAGGATGTAATTAAATAAAACAGAACAGCTTATAAATATAGACTAGCTCTATGAATTTTCAAAAACTGAAAATGAGATACATGCCAAATCCAGCTCCCAAATCAAGAAGTAGAACTTTACCATTGCCTTAAAAACCTCCTTTCTACCCTTTTCATCATGCCCAAGTAATTTTTAACTGTATCCATTACCTGAAGGGCAGTTTTTTGTTTTTAGCCTTTTACTGTGATTTGGGTGAAATTTTACAAAGCAGATTCATTTTCCATTCAGCAGTTTATGCACATTTTGTTTTGTAATACTGGTTTTATGTCCAACAGTGTAACATCTTGCCTCTCACATCCTCTGTGGTTGCCCTTTCCCTGTGTCCTTCTTGCCTATGAATTCCTGCCTCCCTACACGTTTCCCTGTGCAAATACTGCCCTTGTGATCTTCCCTGGTTGACTATTCTAGGGAGTGCATCTCCCTGATGTAGATGTTCAGCTTGTCAGCCTGTCTATTGTTTGGCTGAGAATTAAGCCACAGCAGTGAGTTCAATTCCAGGCCTGAAGGGTGACTCAGGGCCATAGTCTTGAGGATTTCACTAATCTCTATCAGACCGGTAAGCTTGGTCTTTTTTTTTTTATGATTTTGAGCTTTGTTCCACATTTTTCTTCCACTCTCTACAGGATCTCCAAATTTGATCCTTTCCGAGTGGTTGGCATTGGTAGCCAGGCATCATCTAGTTCTTCTGGTCTCAGGGTCATGTAGGTTGCGGTTCTCATGGTCCATTGGTCTTTGGACTAACTGTTTCCATGGATCTTTGATTTTCTTCATTTTTCTTTGCTCCAGATGAGAAGAGACTAATAGTTGACACTTAGATGGTTGCTCACAAGCTTTTAAGACCCCAGTTGCTATTCACCAAGTAAGATGTAGAGCAATATTTTGTATACCATGTTGTGTCAATTGAGGTTGATGTCCCCCAGGACCATGGTTCCCAGACTGCAGGCCCAGCAATCCACTCCCTCAAGGTGCTTATTTGTGGCTAAGAAGTTATCCTAATGTTGCTTCCTGTTATGTTTAAACTGCATATGGACCTTTTTATAGCACATACAAATACATATGTAGGAATATTGTCGACCAAATCTGTGTATAAAAAAACTAAACCCACTGCCATCAAGTTGGTTCTGACTCATAGCGACCCTCACTGGGTCCAAGACTGTAAATCTTTATAGAAGTTGATCGCCTCATCTTTCTCCTATGGAGGAGCTGGTGGTTTGAATCACTTACCTTCTGGTTAGCAGCCAAATGCCTTACCCACTATGCCACCAGAACTCCTTTAACCTACGTATAAAACCAAAACCAAACTCACTGCTGTCAAGTCAGATCTGACTCATAGCGACACCTCCTTGAGTTTCCAAGGTGGTATCACTACGGAGGTAGAAACACCAGCCTTCTGGTTAGCAGTCAAATGCCTTAGGCACTATACCACCAGAGCTCCTGACCTATGTATGATGTGTGGGTATGTTCTCATTTGCTTATTCATACCTATCTACCTCTGTGTCCACCTACAGATTAGTGTTTGTTATTAAAAATAAGGAGGTATTGTGTACGCAACAGTATTTGCCTTTATTGACTATAGCTCTTTGTACCTCTCTGTATCTTCCTTTTACTCAGTGATATTTTGCTGGTGACATGCTTTTGTTATATCACTTTTCCCTTTACCCATATCAAACCTGTCTCTTAATTATCCATGTACTTTTCCTCCCTTCCCCTCCCCTCCTATCCGTCATCACCAGCAAAGAATATTTCCTTCCCTGTGTAAACCTTTCCTTGACTTTTCACATTAATAGATTCATATAATACTTGTTCTTCTGTGATTGACTTATTTCACTTAATATAAAGTATAATGTCCTCCAAGTTTATCCATGTTACAAGATGATTCACTGATTCTTCATTAATGTTGCAAAGTATTCCATGGTGTGTATGTACCATAGTTTGGTTATCTCTTCATCTGTTGGTGGGCACTTAGGTTTAAGGAGGAAATTCTTAAGGCACAAGATGTAACTCATTCGAAAAAAATTTCATAAATTCAATTACATTAAAATTTCCATGCCCCAAACAACACAAAAAGACAAATCACACATTGGAAGGAGATATTTGAAACTTATTTCATATATAAATTCAAAAAGGAAATAATGAACCAGTAGAAAAATAAGGAATGATATGATTAGGCTGTTCATAGCAGAGGAAACCCACATGGTCGAAGAAAATCACATGAAAGTATTTCCAGTCTTACTCAAACCAAACCCAAACTCACTGCCACTGAGTTGATTCCAACTCATAGTAACCCCCACTGAGTTTCTAAGGCTGTAAATCTTTACGGAAGCAGACTGACTCATCTTTCTTCTGCAGAGTGGCTGGTAGGTTTGGACCACCAATCTTAGAGTGCTTTGACCTCTACACTACCAGAGCTCCAACCTCACTAGCATAAGGGAACAAATCTAAAAAGTGAAGTGATACTGTGTTATATCATTATATTAGATAAGTAAATAAATTAATTAAAAGTCCAAGTAAATAGGGATTTGGCAAAGATGAGAAGCAATGAACACTTTCATGTGCAAATTATTATGACCACTTTGGAAATCAGTTCATGTTTTCAAGCCAAGTTGAAGGTGCATGTCCCTTAGACTAGTATTTCTACTTCTAGGTAGGTACCCTGGAGAAACTTGCACAGATATACATAAGGATACATATTCAAAAATGTTCATTGCATCATCATTTAGTAGAAAATTAAAAACTGGAATAAACTTCAATGCCCATCAACAGTAGAATGAGGAATAAATTCTAGTGTGTTCATAAAATGGAGTATTATCTAGCAGGTAAAATTGAACTGTGCTGTCATGGATAACTAATCAAATCATAGTTAATAAGTCTCAATAAGGGATAATTATTATTTTGCTACAGGCATTATTCTAATTCTTTTGCATTTGAATATTAACTATATTTAAATTGTATGATGAAAGCTCTGGGAAGGAATTACTATTCTCATGCCCATTTTGTAGATGGCAAAGTCCCTGAGTGCTGTAAATGGTAAAGTGCTTGGCTATTAATCAAAAGAGTGTCAGTTCAAATTCATCTAGACCCAGTGGAGGAGTTTTACACTGCAACACATGGAGTCACCATGAGTTGGGCTGACTCAATGGTAACTATTTTTTTCTTCTTTTTTCTAAATAGATGAGTGAACTAAGATACAGAGAAATTTAAGAAATTACCCAAGAACTTGTAGCAAGTCAGTGGCAGAATGGGGCTGTGACCCTGTCGGTTTGATTCTAGACTTGGTGTTTTAAACACTGTATGTTGTTGTTATGTGCTGTCGAGTCAGGCCTGACTCATAGCGACACCTCCTTGGGTTTCCGAGGCGGTATCACTACGGAAGTAGATTGCCCAACCTTCCTTCCAAGCAGTGGCTGGTGGGTTTGAACCGTCAGTCTTCTGGTTAGCAGTCATGTGCCTTAGGCACTACGCAACCAGAGCTGCTTCGTAAAACAAACAGAATGCTGAACAACAGAAAAATGTTAAGCAAAAAACTTAGTTTGGAAAATGGTACATCATGTATAATCCTCAATTGTTTAGGGCTAAATTCAGTTACATTTAACAACAACATCAAAAGCAGTTTAAATAAAATAGAGATGTATTTCTTACATAAAACAAATCTAGAGGTTTGTAGTCTGAGGCTGGTATAGAGCCTTCAAGGTCATGAGGGACCCAGGTCTTTGCTCCACCATTCTCAGCCCTGATTTCCAACCTCAGGGTGGCATCATGAACCAACAAACTGCTGGAGGTTCAGCCATCACTGTTATATTCTAAGTAGTAGCTCTGGTGATGTAGTGCCTAAGGCATTTGACTGCTAACCAGAAGGTGAATGGTTCAAACCCACCAGCCACTTCTTGGAAGGAAAACTGGGCAATCTACTTCAGTAGGAAAACTGCCTCAGAAACCCAAGGAAGGGTTGCTATGAGTCGGGACTGACTCGATGGCTGTGGTGGTTAAATTTGTTTGTCAAGTTGGGTGGGCCTGGTTGAGTGGCTGGGCAGCTGGTGGTAGTTACTTCCCATGATGAGACTGGCAATCATCTCCATGGTGGGATCTACCACAAGCAGCTGAGTAGGCTGCTGTAGAGACGCGATCTGCTTCCCTTATATAAGCAGCAGCTTTGGGAATCGTCTCTAGCTTATGGGATGCTTGAACCCTGCATGTAGCCATGCCATTGTTCAGCACCCTGCCATGCTCTGCCAACCTTGAGACTTTCAATGGACTTGAATTAATTGCCTGTCATGTGGTTTGGTAACATTGGGACTGTGCCTTTTTTACTTGCCAGCCTTTGGGTTGTTAGTCTCAGCAGCTAGCAGCCATCTGAAAGAAGAAAAGCCTCTAGCTCCAGTGGGCCAAGAGCAGAAGGCAGAGCTGAAGCCCAAGGTTGAGGGTCTTTCACCCAGCCTCTAGAGCCTGGCACTTTGAACTTGGACTTAAAGCCTCCAAACTGTAAGAAAATAAACTCCTGTTTGTTCTAGTCATCCCATTTGTGGTATATTCCTGTCAGAGCAGCACTAGGTAACTAGAACAACAGCAGTGGGTGTGGTTTTTTGGTTTAGTAGGAAGAATAGAGGAGGAAAAGTAAAAGGTGCACCTGCCAACTGAGTTGACTCCCTTTGCTTCTCAGATCAGTAAAACCAGTTGCCATTGAATAAATTCTGACTCATGGTGACTTCAGAGTAAACTATGCTCCAGAGGGTTTTCAATGGCTGATTTTTTGAAGTAGATCACCAAGTTTTTCTTCTGAGGTGCTGCTGAGTAGACTGGAACCTCCAACATATTGGTTAGCAGCTTCACATATGAACTGTTTCCACCACCCAGGGGCTCTTGTCTTCCCAGCAACCCCTCCCAATGATTTTTCTTTTTTTATCTCATTGATTGCCCCATTAGCTGCAAAAAAACCTGGTGGTATAGTGGTTAAAGCATTTTGCTGCTGACCAAAACATCAGCAGTTTGAACCCACTGGCCACTCTGTGGAAGAAAGATGAGGCAGTTTGCTTCCATAAAGACTTAGAGCCTTGGAAACCTTATGGAACAGCTATACTCTGTCCTAAAAATGGCTCACTATGAGTAGGGATCTATTCAATGGCAGTGGAATTATGTATAGCAAGGAGAGGTGGGAAATGCAGTCCTTTAGTTCGGTGCAGAAAAACTACATGGTCTGGAAGGAAGAAAAGTAAAATAAACATTGAATAGGTAATTAAAAGCCTCTGTCATAAGTACCTTTTATGTAAGGTTTAAAAAGTAAAATAATGCTACATATTTGTTCATGGATTAGTATAAAACATGCATAATAATTAACAACAAATTTATGACAATAGTTATATCTGGAGAAGATGGGAAGGAATGGGTGAGATTGGAGAGAGATGACCAATAAACTTCAACTATATCTCTAAACAATTTTCATTTAAAAAAATCTAAAGCAAAACATAATGTTAAGATTTGAGAAAGTTGGGTGGTGGGTCAGGCCTTACCTCTCTTTTGCTTTTGTGCAGTTCACTCACTCTTTGTTTCTTCTCTTCATTTTCCTTTCTTCCTGCAGAGAAAGTCTAAATCTCTGAGAATGACTTCCCCTGCTGAAATCTCTAGCTCTCTCTGAATTCAGGACAGTTTGCTCCAAAATACAGCACTTTTGGATAACACTTGCTTTCACAGGAGAAAATTGGTTGAGAGCTTATCAAATGCCAAGCAATAAGCTAAAACCTTTGCAACATTAACTTACTTAATCCTCACAAAAACCCTAAGAACCAAGAACTATTGTTTTTTTCTTTATTACAGAAGAGGAAACTAAGGCTCTGAGAGGTGAAGTATCTTCCTTAAGATGCCACAGTTTACAGGGGGCAGTGTCCAGACTGGAATCCTCACCTGTCTGACTTTGGAGCCTGGGCTAGAAACCAGCACTCTGTCCTGAGACACTTTGTGAGCCCATTTGGTGCCTGGTCACACGGCTCCTACTAAAACTTCTAGAAAGGGTTCTTTGGTTTGTATATAAGATAAAACAGAAGGGATAAATTGGGGTGCTGCACTTACCCCATTCCTGGTGGTGTCTTAGTTTGGGAGGACCACATGGGGCCAGGCTGAGGTGAAGGGGAAAGAAAGCTAGCAAGTGTCTAACTGCTTAGGTAGGGACTTGGTCTGGAAGCCAAAGAAGTAAGGAGGGCCTCTTTTCTTCTTCTTCTTTTTAATTCTGATATTTGCATTTTTATTTAATAATCTATAACTCGGGAGCTCTGGTAGCATAGTGGCTAAGGCACTTGACTGCTAACCAGAAGGCTGGCAGTTCAAACCCACCGGCCACTCCTCGGAAGGAAGATGGGGCAATCTACTTCCGTAGTGATACTGCCTCGGAAACCCAAGGAGGGGTTGCTATGAGTCAGGTCCGACTCAACGGCACATAACAACAACAACAATCTATAACTCAAAACATCAAACCCACTGCTGTTGAGTCAATTCTGGTAGCTCGTTTACCATGTCAGCACGTATTGATTTTTGTTTTTCATTGTGGTAAAATAGATATAGCATAATACTTGCTATTGTAACCATTTTATGTGTACAATTCAGTGATATTAATTCATTTACAATGTTGTGCAGCTATCACCATTATCCATTTTAAAATGTTTTTTTATCACCCTCAACAGAGACTCAGTGTCCCTTATGCAATAACTCTCCATTTCCCAGTCCCTCCTGTCCCTGGTAACCATTAATCTGTTCTTATCTTTATGCATTTGCTTATTCCGGATATTTCATATAAGTGGGATCATGCAATATTTGCCCTTTTGTCTTGGACTAATTTCACTCATGTTTTCAAGGTTCATCCATGTTATAGCATGTATCAGAACTTCAAGTCTCGTTGTCGCTGACTAATAAAGAGGGCTTCTTAAGGCTTCTGTTATTCATTGTCTTGTTTCACAGGGCAGAAAGCAGGGGAGCACTCAAAGTGGAAACCTTGCACAGAAAGAGTATACATACACTGGTAGCCCGAGTGTCATTTACTCTGAAAGCAAGGAATGTTACCACAGCATAGCTTTCTTATTACCTGTTTACTTTGTTTCCCTTCTAGGGAGCTCCTTGAGGACAGGAACTGTGTTTGGCCCAAGATTCACCGGAGTGTTGCACATAAACTGAAATCTAAACTCGTTGCTATTGAGTCAATTTCTACTCATAGCAGCCCTGTAAGATGTAAAACTGCTCCATAGGTTTTCTAAGGCTATAAATTTTCAAGGAAGCAGTTTGCCACATCTTTCTCCCATGGAGAGGCTGGAAGGTTTGAACCGTCAACCTTTTGGTTAGCAGCTGAGCACTTGACCAGGGTTCCTTGTGGTCACATAGTAGGAACTTAAATGTTTGTTGAATAAACAAATGAATAAATAAACTCAATAAGACTGAGGTTCCAGGGACTTGGTCTATGCACCAATCATAATAAATACAAGGTTAGATTGAACTCCTGGAAGGCAAAGACCAATCCATTCTTCATGTCTGTATACCTTGCCCCTAAAACTGTGCTCACAATAGTGTTTGCTGAATAGCTGTTAAGTTGAATTGAGATGAATCGTTAAATAAAAAATGGGCATTTATAACAATAGACTGGAATGATATGGGGCATTACAGAGATTCTTATGTAAAGAGTCAGGAGGTTGTTTGAAAGTGATCCCAAAGCTCTAATACAAACATCATTATTCTCCTCATCAAAAATAAAATAAATACTGCTACCATTTATTTGGTCTCTCCTATGGGAGCTCTGGTAGTGTAGTGGCTAAGGCATTTGACTGCTAACCAGAAGGTTGGCAGTTCAAACCCATCAGCAACTCCTCAGAAGGATGATGGCGCAATCTACTTCCTTCGTGATACTGCCTCGGAAACCCAAGGAGGGGTTGCTATGAGTCGGGTCCAACTTGATGGCACATAACAACAACAACAACAACAACAACAACATGTTCAGGGCATGAGAGTAGTGGTTGTTCACTGAAAGAATCCTTGCCTTCCAAGACCTAGGAGCCCTGTGGCACAATAGTTAAGCACTTGGCTGCTAACCAAAAGGTTGGCAGTTCAAACCCACCCTGGGAAAAAGATTTGACACTCTTCTCCTATAAAGATTATAGCCTAGAAAACCCTGTGAGACAGTTCTACTTTGTCATATGGGGTCACTATGAGTTGAAAATTGACTCACTGACCCCCAATAACAGTAACAATATGGGAGACCAGGGCTCCTGGCCAATACACAGCAAATGTGAGGCAATGATGCTGGACAGGTTTCAATGGAATTTACAAACTAAGATAGACTAGGAAAAAAGGCCTGGTGCTCTACTTCCAAAAACCAGCTAATGAAAATCCTATGGATCACACATAAGTCAGTGGCCCACTTGACAACAGCTAACAACAACAGGTTCCTGGCACTGTTAGGTAGACGTATCTTTAATATTTTGGAACTTAGGGATTAGTACTTAGACATTATTACTTAGACAGACAGGGAATCAAGCTTGCGAGGTCAAACCAGCCCTTGACTCAATGCCCTTGAAATTTAAGCTTACTCGCAGACCACCACGTAATTCTGACTGCTGGTGTCTGAAAACTGATTAGTTGGCAAGCCAGGTGCTTGGGCGAGATAACTCAAAAAACCAAACTCACTGACTCATAGTGACCCCTCCTTGGGTGTCTGAAGCAGTATCTCTATGGAAGTAGATTGCTCAAACTTCCTTCAGAGGAGTGGCTGGAGGGTTTGAACTGCCAGCCTTCTGGTTAGCAGAGTGAGATAAAGAGGCTGCAAATTAAAAGGACCCTAAGTTTGACTACTTATAAAATGCTGATAAACTTCTGGATTGTTTTTCAAGTCTCTCATTAGGCACCCACCAGATGCAGAGCTTGTGTAGTAAAGGTCAACATGTCCAACAAAGTGACCTTCAACCTGAGGCAGGAGAGAATAAGAATCTCACTGGGGCTCCAACTGGGGTCCAGAGGTATCATGCAAGTGTAACTTGAATCTCAGAATCCCGCCCTTTTCATGAATAAAGATGATGCCTCTTTCCTGCTGAAGACCCTTTGTAAATCTTAGGAATTTCTTTGTTTGGGGAGAGACTGAAGACTAACATAGGTGTAAGCCCCTCTCTGGCTCTCCCTCGGGAGCCCCTCCTCTCTTCACTCTCTTTAATGAATTTTGGTTTGTGTGGACATTTTGCCTCTCCTGTTCGCTCTGGTGGTGTAGTGCCTAAGGCATTTGACTAACCAGAAGGCTGGTGGTTCAAATCCACCAGCCTCTCCTTGGAAGGAAGGTTGGGCAATCTACTTCTGTAGTGATACCGCCTCGGAAATCCAAGGAGGGGTCGCTATGACTCGGATATGACTCATGTCAGTGAGTTCGGTTTTTTTGTTTGTTTGTTCAATTCTTTGTCAGTAGAAGGCAAGGATCCTTGCTTCAGAGTCTCAGGCATCCTTGTAACATCACCACCATTTCACAAATGAACAGACCCAATTCCTGAAGATAAAATGCCTTAGTAAAGATGCAATGGATCATATATGGGTCAGTTACGATTCAGACGCAGATCTCTTAGGCTCCAAAGTCTATGATTTTGTCAATCCCAGAAAAAGAAACAGAGCTACTGTGGTGGCTGGACTTTTTATCTTATATATAGTCTTGTGTCACTTAACGTTCATGATATAAATCTGTGAAATAGGATATTGTGTGAATTTGGATGTTGTGCAAATACCATATTATATATGTTGTTGTTGTTGTTTGCCGTCGAGTCGGCCCCAACTCATAGTGACCCCTCCTTGGGTTTCCGAGGCAGTATCACTACAGAAGTAGGATTGCCCAACCTTCCTTCTGAGGAGTGGCTGGTGGGTTTGAACCACCAGCCTTCTGGTGAGCAGTCAAGTGCCTTCTGGTGAGCAGTCAAGTGCCTTAGGCACTATGCTACCAGAGCTCCTATATTATATATAGCCCCCAGATTATGAATGAGTTCCATTCCTAAATCTGCTTTTAAGTGGAATTTGTACATAAATCGGAACAGTTAGGTATGGTTCATAGCTAATGTCAGTAAGTCTAATGTTTGTCTTAGTATATACTATAGTATACTTTCCTATGCACAAAAAACATTAAAGAAACACTTGCAGATACACTAAAACATCTTTTCCATAATAATAAAAACAATCTTTTGATATGTCAAGATAGTGTCTTTTTTTTCAATTATGAACAATTGTGCATATCTCACATTTTCAATAGGCTTTTTGTGGGTTGGGACCATAGATGTATATGCAGTCAGATATTGCTAAATGGACATTATGTGGTACATTGCTGTATGGAGTTGTAGCTGCAACAAAAGGCGGCATTGAAGTTGCATTTCTTCTTAAGGAAAGATTTTGGAATACCTTGTAACTTCTTCCAGGGCACAGATGATCTTATGGCTACTCTGAGTATAACTGAGCTGCAACTCCAGTCGATGAAATGTAAGCCCTTATTTCCCATAGGCGTGATGTTATGACTGGGTATTACTCTTATGGAAATTCTTTGTATACCATAAAAATAGCAACACTTATCATGAAAATAACTCAAGGAAAAAATACACCCTGAATATGTGCTTTTGCAAACATTTATTAAGAAATAAAAAACAAATACCAAATATAAAGGGTACATTGTAAGTTTTTTTTTTTCTTTTCTTTTTAAAGAGGTTTTAAAAAAATCTGAGTGCAGTGATGTTTGAAATGAAAATGCTGGCTTCCTTTCTTGGCAAATATCTCTGTAACAAGCTTCTTAAGCACTCTTCTTTGCTCCAGGGTCCTCTGAATGGTATTCAAATTAAAGTTAACCCATAAACGTTTCTTATGAGTCAATATGCATAAAAGCAGGCTTTGACCAGGAAATCTTGATCTTTGTTTTGAGATGTAAAATACTCTACAATTAGCATTCTTATCACCTGTTCACTCTGTTTCCCTTCTAGGGAGCTCCTTGAGGATAATTTCAACTTGATTTCTGTGCAAGCTTCTTTCTTTGCTTCATTTCTGCATTTGCAGCTGTTCTCAGAGTTTATAACCCTCTCTTCCTGAAGTGCTCAAACCATCCTTTACACATGGTGATAGCTCCTTCTTGATGTCTCACCACATCTAGTCTTAGTGTTTCAAGGAGTGATGTTGCCTGGGTCAAAACTGTAGCTTTGGCAGAGAAGTATAGGGTTTGAATGTGTGTTCATAAAGCCACACAATGAAAAGTTATTCTACCTCATGTTTTAGTCCATAACTTTTTCTTACTCTTGTTGCTTACTTTGGCCAGGTGACAATTGACCAAGCTTGTAACTAGCATGAGAGTCTACACTGATTGCAGTTAGTAGGCCAGTTGTAAATGCAAGTTGTGGTTGCTGAGGATTGTGTATGTGTATCTTATTTATGATAAATACAGTTTAAATGAGCCTAAAACTAAGTTCCTCATCCAAAACTAGTTTGCTGTTGTTGTGGTTGTTATGTGCTGTCGAATCGAGTCAGACCTGACTCATAGCAACCCCTCCTTGGGTTTCTGAGGAGCTCTGGTAGCATAGTGCCTAAGGCACTTAACTGCTAACCAGAAGGCTGTCGGTTCAAACCCACCAGCCACTCCTCAGAAGGAAGATTTGGCAATCTACTTCCATAGTGATACTGCCTCAGCAACCCAAGGAAGGGTCGCTATGAGTCGGGTCCGACTCTACGGCACATAACAACAACAACATCACTACAGAAGTAGATTGCCCCATCTTCCTTCTGAGGAGTGGCTAGTGGATTTGAACCACCAGCCTTCTGGTTAGCAGTCAAGTGCCTAGCTGGCCTGATGTTGAGTACCTAAAGATCACCAAAAGTCTCATTAGTATAGGTAGAATCATGTTTAGGGTGGACCCTAGACGCCACTTTGTGAAAATATCAACCATTATCAGCTGAACTAAGCCTGCGTGCAATGTTAGCCCACATAATCCATGTAACCTATGTTCTTTGTATGTGCTCCCTCGCTCCCAATTTTATAAAATCCCAAGTCTCCAGCCAATTAGGTATAGAATCTGAACAACTCCCTCTCAGCTCCTAGCTCGTTCGTTTGCAATAAAACTCTTCCTCACTCCTCACCTCAGTGCTTTTCTTGACTGGAAGCCTCACTGAGCAGAACCTATTTTTAGGTAATAATTCCACATTCTCTCCTCCACTATCATGACATTTTGTATACTACTGGATCCAGACTAAACCAGTTACTGTGGAGTTGATTCTGTCTCATGGTGAACACATGTGTGTGAGAGTAGAACTGTGCTCCACAGGGTTTTCAGTGGTTGATTTTTCAGAAGTAGATCACCAGGCCTTTCTTCCATGGTGCCTTTGGGTGGATCCCAACCTCTAACCTTTCAATTAGCAGCTGAGCAACTTTAACAGTTTGCACCACACTCTGAATCCAGACTACTTGGGTTCAAATCCCAGCCCTGCCACTTACTAGCAGTGAATCTTAACCTCTCAGTATCTCAATTACATTATTGATGTGAGGGTAATAATATAGCATAGTGCCTAAGGCACTTGATTGCTAACCAGAAGGCTGGCGGTTCAAACCCACCAGCGACTCCTTGGAAGGAAGGTTGGGCAATCTACTTCTGTATTGACCGCCTCAGAAACCCAAGGAGGGGTCACTATGAGTCGGGTCTGACTCGACGGCACATAACAACAACAACAAGGTTGTGAAGATTAAATGAGATAATATTTCTAGGATATTAGAGCAATGACTGCTACATAGTAGTACTTGCTTTCTTTATAAGTAGTAAACGTATTAAACCAAACACATTTCAGGCTGTTCTTGGATTCTTATGAGTCCATTGACCTGGGTTAAACATCCCTGATTTGATTAAAATTTGTGCTTTTACAGAGAATGGGTTGTTATCTACTTGAAGATTATATTCTGTGGAATGTTATCTTCACAAAGACTAAATTTACTTAGACCAACAACATTATGGCTAAATAATATAATGCAGCTGATTTCCCTCCATCCCCATCCCCCTATCCCCAGTTAAAATTGGGGGAAATTGTTTATGAGGCTTCATCAACTTATTTATCCTGAAATGCATTCATTTGTTCATTCTTCACAGCAGTTGTTCTGTTTTTCTCTTTTTTTGTCCCATTGTATTGTTTCAGGGCTGGGTGAACTGATTAACAGTGCCCTCACCAAACCTAACTGTTGGTTGCTACTTCAGTGACTCCCTAGGATTTGAAATATTCATTCCAGATCATGCAGCTTTTCTGCTGGCAGCAAATACGTCAAAACACTCAGGGAAAAAGACTCAGGGATTAAAAAAAATAAGGCACGGAGAACAGGACTTGCCATACCAAATGGAGCAAATCTTATTTACAAATGACCTCTAACCCCCCAGAGCAGCACAAATAAAGAAGCATCTGTCATCTTTGGGAACATCGAATACTCTTCACCCTGTCAAGTGGCCTCCAAAGACCAGATTCCATTTCAATCTAATTGGCTCCTTGCCCTTTCCCTGCCTCCCTCCAGCCATGCACAGCAAGCTCAACCATCTTGGGATGGAAAGCTAGTCTGCAGATCTGCAACACCTTGACAGCCCAACGTGGGTGGAGGCAGAGCAGCGGCTCTGCTAATTAGAGAACTACCAGGGCATTGATTTCAGCTTTAGAGGGAGCAGACATGGACTACAGGGATGGGAATCTCAGTGCTCCCACTGATGGTGGGGAGCTCTGGTAGCGTGGTGCCTAAGGCACTTGACTGCAAACCAGAAGGCTGGCGGTTCAAACCCACCAGCCACTCCTCGGAAGAAAGGTTGGGCAATCTACTTCCATAGTGATACTGCCTTGGAAACCCAAGGAGGTGTCGCTATGAGCCAGGTCCAACTTGACAGCACATAACAACAACAACAACAACAACAGATGATGGCAGTTAGGTAGAGCATTTCCTTTCATCAGGGCACAGAAGGAAAGATTTATTTTGAGTGTACTGTTGAGTCTATCAAGGAGCTCTGGTGATGCAGTGCCTAAGGCATTTGACATTAACCAGAAGGCTGGTGGTTCACCATCAGCCACTCCATGGAAGGAAGACTGGGCAATCTACTTCCAGAAAGATTTACCACCTTGGAAAACCAAAGGGGGTCACTATGAATCAGAATCCACTCAATGGCAGTGAGTTTGGTGTTTGATTTTTTTGAGTCTATCTGTGGTCTACCTTCCAAAGCCTTCCTTAAGGCCTTACTCCTAAAGTTTCTGTGGAGTCAGTTCTGACTCATGGCGACCCCATGTGTGTCAGAGTAGAACAGTGCTCCATGGAGTTTTCAATGGTTGATTTTTTCAGAAGTAGATCGCCAGGCCTTTCTTTCAAACCTCCTACCTTTTGGTTAGCAGCAAAGTGCATTAACCATTTGCACCATCCAGGGACTCTCCTTAAGGCCAGTGACCAAATTTTCCAATCCACAAATGGACCAGTATGAATGAATAAAATACTGAAGGCATGTCAAGCAGAAATGTCACGGGAAATCCAGGCTGTCTGCGTGTTATACCCTTATACCCTTCTATTAGTAAATATTGATCAAGCATATATAGTATGCTTAAAACACAATTGTAGTTGCTGGCCATACAGCAGAGAACTTGAAATCCTTGCCCTCCTGAAGCTTACATTTTGGTTAGGGGACAGAAGACAATGAAAACTAAACAAATAAGATCTTATCAGGCTGTGATTCTTTTCTGAAGAAAGAAAGGAAGGAGAGGAGGTTGATGATGGTGCTAGCAGTAATACTCACTTTTTATGCACCAGGCATTTTACATATATTTGCTCATTTAACCTTGACAATAACATTATCAGTTCGATTATTTTCCCATTTTGTGAGTAAGAAATCTGAGGCAGAGAGTGATTTAACAATTTGTTTTCAAATGGCACTTCCACTATTTCAGGTATTGGCTAAAACCTTTGTCCCATTCTTCTCTCTTTCTGCTATAGCTAATCATGGGCGCTCTGGTGGCATAGTGCCTAAGGCATTTGACTGCTAACCAGAAGGTTGGCAGTTTAAACCCACCAGCCACTCTTTGGAAAGAAGGCTGGGCAATCTACTTCCGTAATGATACTGCCTCGGAAACCCAAGGAGGGGTTGCTATGAGTCAGCAGCATATAACAACAACAACAATAACAACAACAACAACAACATATCTAATCATATCCAATCTATTAGGAAAAACCATGTTCTCTACCTCAGTGTATAAGGAGCTCTGATATTGCAGTGGTTGAAGTACTCTGCTGCTAAGTGAAAAGTCAGCAGTTTGAACCCATCAGCAGCTTCATGGGAGAAAGGTGTGGCAGTCTACTTCCATATAGATTTACAACCTTGGGAAACCTATGGGGCACTTCTACCCTGTCCTATAGGGTAGTTATGATTTGGAATCAACTTGATAGCATTGAGTCTGGGTTTGGGTTACTATAATGTATATATAAAGTCTGATCACTTTTCATTATCTCTACTGGTTCAAGCCACCATTGTTTCTCAACTGACTAACTGAAACAGGAAAGGATCTTGTTTGTAACAGGGGGATTGCCTCTATACATCTTTACTACTTTTTGTTTTCTTGTGGCTTGCTTTCCACTACTAGAATATAAACTGCTTGAGGGCAAGGATTTTTGTTTGTTTTTGTTCATTGCTTTTTTTAGAGTGCCTTGCATATAGGAGGCACTTAATAAATATTTGCTTAATTAATGGATTAATGAAGTGGATTCATTCCTGTGACCTGATAATAAAGAAAATTAAGATTGAAAAAGATGATGATGCCTGGTATAGACCAGGAAGAGGAGGAAGAATAACTACAAAGGAGATGAAAGAAGGAAGGAATGTTTATAGGGAAAGGGTAACTTGAATCTAAAAAAAGATGCTAGAACATGTGAAAACCTATGGAACAGGTAGGTGTATGGAAAATGAAATATTAGTTTTAGTTCACTTCATTCAGTATTCACTAATTACCCCACATTAGTCTTCCACTCTGCTCACTAAGAATATCTGTGACCCTGGAGAAGTGATTTTCCCACTACACTTCACAGGTAAAATAAGGGCAGTGCAGTAATTTTTAATGACCTTGCCATTGCTGTTCTTAGCTACCATCATGTCAGTCCCCTGATTCATGCACAACAGAATGAATTGGTGCCTGATCCTATGCCATCCTCATGATGGGTTGTGTATTGGACTGTTTTTGACCCACAGTGTTTCAATTGGCTGATTTCTAGAAGCTGATTATCAAGTCTTTCTCAGTCTGGAAGCTCAGCATCATAGCAACGCACAAGCCTCCACTGACAGATGGGTGATGGACGTGCTTGAGGTGCATTGTCTGGGAATTAAACTCAGGTCTCCCCCATGGAAGGTGAGAATTCTGCCATTGAACCTCCACTGCCCTCATTTAATTATCTTGCCCAGTTCTAGTTGCTTAGGACTATATCCGAGGTGTATTATGGGATTCCCAGGCAGAAAAGGTACAAGCCTGTTGTCATAGACCTTTTCAAATGTCACATTTATGGAAGTGGTGAAGGGAAGAAAATGGCAAAATCTATGACTTAAATCCTTAATAATCTGGAAACTGAAGACTTGAAACAGAACTTTTTCTTTTGTCACTATGATAGCCCTGTGAAGAATAGGATGTGTAGTCAGGTGAGAGTATGAGAGTAGGAAGAAGGCGTTTTTGGGAAAAGTGGACACAGACAGTTGATCTCAATCAGGGAATATATTGGGAGGAAATTGGCCTTTTCCCAAACCAAAAGTAATTCCAGGAGGCACTAGATGAGCAGCTGAGAGACACATACCCTTAGATCAGCATGGGCCAGTTCGGTGGTCTCATGAAGACTTCACTTTATAATGTGTTACTCTTAGGTATCGCAGACTCCTTCTTCATGCAGTGGGTGGACTGTTAGCTAATGTGGTGAGGAGGGCAGGGCTTGTCTTAGGAAAGTTTCCTGGTATGAAAGCCTAGCCATTCTGGGATCCTGAAGAGAAGCCCAGACAGGACTGTTGTGTCATCAAAGGTGAAAACAGGCCCAGACTACAGCAGCAGTCAGGTATTTTTGGAAAATACATTTCCATCTTCAATTTACACTAGTCTTGAAGTGGAGCTAAGTCATTACAAAGTGTGAAGCCCCATTCATCCCAACCCAGGAAGGTTGGTTATTTAAACAGATACAGACAAGTGCCATCTCTAGGGGGCAGGATGTCCCAAGGCTGCTGCAAGAATTTTTCCTTTTTCACAGCACACTCAAGTGACAAACTTCTATACTGAGAGAAAAAGGAAAGAGAGAGTAAACAAGTAAGAGAAAGATAATGAGAGACAGAGAGAAAGAGACATGCAGAAAGAGAGAAGGAGAAAAGAAAGAGAAGGAAATTTTGTTAAGTGCAGTGGTTAAAGCAAACGGCTGCTAACCAAAAGGTCAGTGGTTTTAACCCACCAGCCACTGTGTGAGAAAGAAAGATGAGGCAGTTGGCTTCTGGCTTTTGTAAAGATTTACAGCCTTGGAAACTCTATAGGGCAGATCTACTCTGTCCTGTAGGGTCACTAGGAATTGGAATTAACTCTATGACAGTGGGTTTTTTTTTTTTTTTTTGGTATTTTGTTGTTAGGTTCTGCAGTGCAGTGAATTACTTAATATGGCTCTTCTAACCATTGTCCTCCATTTTGTGATGTATTGTAAATTCTAGTCTCTGTGCTGTTTTTTTTTTTTTTTAATGAATGTTTGCGAAAGTTTGCGCTCTTGCTCCAGTTCTGCGTTTGGTTTGTCATCATATCACCTTTGGACTTGAGACAGCAGCTGTCATCTGACCCACTGATTTGAGTTCACCAACTCCTAAAACCACATGAATTGGGAGAATTCTTAAGACTTATGTACAGACATGCCAGCATCCTAGCCCCCAATATCACGCGAGCCGTTTCTTGGGGGTTTGTGAGTTCTGCGAGACATTACAGTGAAATATGGAACCCTAACACAGGAGGGAGATTATTGAGGCTAGGAGTAGGAGTTGATGCCAGAGATGGTGGCATGGCATTTTGGAAAACTTGGACATTTGGGACATCCTTAACCTCCCTCTCATAGGGACTGGCCTTGTGTTGATCTTTCTAAAAGACATTATTCAAGCAGGTGCTGTCAAATAGGTTCCAACTGATAATGATCCTATAGAATGGAGTACAACTGCACCATAGGGTTTCCAAGGCTGTACATTTTTAGAGAAGCAGACTGCCACATCTTTCTCCCATGGAGTGGCTGGCAGTTCAAACCACAGACATTTTGGTTAGCAGCCAAACTCTTAACCATTTATTGGGTTTCTATTGCACATCAGCATTATAATAAGTACTTGCTATGGATTGAATTTCCCCCCCCCCCAAAATATGTGTTGGAATTCCAACCCCTATACCTGTGGATGTAACCCCATTTGGGAATAGGGTTTTTTGTTACGTTAATGAGGCCATGTCAATGTAGAGTGTGTCCTAAGTCTAATTACTTCTGAGTTACAAAAACAAAACAAAACAAAACAAAATAAAACAAAAAAACAAATTAGGCACATAAGCAAGTAAGCACAAATGGGGAAAGATAGATGTCACACGAAGATTACTATGTAACTGAGGAATAGTGGGGTCACAGAAAGGAGCCCTGGCAGTGGAGTGGTTAAGATCTTGGCTGATAATTGAAAGGCTGATTGTTCAAAAGCACCAGTCATTTCACAGGTGAAAGATGTGGCAGTCTGCTATCATAAAGATTACAGCCATGGAAACCGTATGGGGTAGATGTACCCTATCCTATAGGGTCACTGTGAGTTAGAGTTTGACTTGACAGCAATGAGTGGGGGGCCATAGAATATGAAAGAAATAAGGATCTTCCCCCAGAACTGGCAGAGAGACAGCTTTCCCTGATAGCCAGCATCCTGACTTCAGACTTCAGCTTCGTAAACTGCGAGAAAACAAATTTCTGCTCTTTAAAGCTTCCCACTTGTGATATTTCTGTTATAGCAGCATTAAGAAATGTACAGTATTTTCAAAGCATGAAATCAAATCCTTACAAACAACCTGAGGGATAAGCATCTCTATGTCCATTTTCAAAAAGAGTAAACTGAGACTTAGAGCAATGAATGATTTGCTTATATCACACAAGTATAAGTAGTATAATGCTTGTCTGACCCCAAAGGTCATACATTTCTCTATATGCTTTGTTGAAGTGAGATTAAAAGATCAGAAAGACTGTCTGTGTTCTTAAACCCACCAGAAGTTAACCTTGTCCAAACAGAAGTCTTGTCTTTGCCCTTGGATTCTGGGAGGTAATCTCTAAGTTCAGGCATTGAAGGTCTCTGATGGTGCAGTTTGTGATCAGCTACTAATCAAAAGATTAGTGGTTTGAATCTGTCTAGTAGCACCATGGAAGAAAGCCCTGGTGATCTGCTTCCAGATATATTACAGTCAAGAAAAATCTGTGTAGCTCTGTTCTACTCTGTAACACATGGTTGCCTTGAGTCAGAATCAACTCATTGGCAATGGGTTTGGTTTTGAGGGAGGCACTGAGTCATACCAGATAGTCTAGTGATGTGATTTAGGGTGGGGGCTTTGGGTCATGTGATACTAACTTGACCTCCAGAGGGGTTCGTGTGACATCTATCTTTTCCCACTTGTGCTTACTTGCTTCTGTGTCTAATGAGATCAACCATGTGGTCAGTCAATTATGCCTCTGTAATGGAGTTCTGATAAAATCTCTGGACACTAAGGTCTGGTGAACTATCCTGGTTAGGAATACTCTGTACATATTGTCATTCACAGTTTCTGGGAGATGTTAGTGCTGTCCATGATTCTATAAGGAGAGACAATGGAATTATACATTTTGTACTTTTCTGGATTCTGGTGGCATGGTGCCTAAGGCATTTGACTGCTAACCAGAAGGCTGGTGGTTCAAACCCACCAGCCACTCCTCAGAAGGAAGATTGGGCAATCTCCATAGTGATACCACCTCAGAAACCCAAGAAGGGTTGCTGTTGGAGACCAAGAAAAAGACCCCCAAAAGAACATGATTGCAAGGCACATGTTCTAACAACAGTTAAGAGATGGCAAGGCCTCTCTTGTGGTTGAATGCTTGCTTGGCTCCAGCTTTGTGTTCCTGGGGCAGAATGTTTCCCCAGCAGAATGTTTGCTAACCTATTTCCCTGGAGTAATGTTTTACCCTGAGAATAGTATACCTTAGAAACCATTCTTTAGAATCATGTAACTTAACAATCATATTATGTTTTAGAATGATGTATCTTAGTGATTATTTGCTAACCCTGCAAGAGATAATTAACCTAATTATTTATCCAATACATTTGGACATGGGAAAACGCTTTTGGGTACGGGAAAGAGTAAAACTTTAACTTTTAATTAATAACTGATTGTTATAAGGGAATATGTGATTTTACTGTAGAAGAACACTTGATTGAATACTTGATTGTTTTAAAGAAATATCAAGAATAATGATGTAATCGTATGCTTATGTATAAATAAAGCAGGGTGGATGCATCAAGGGCCACTCTCGCAGAATATGCAGGGCATCAGCCTGGCCCCCATTCATTTGAAAAAACCATTAATCCTTTCATGTCGCTTCGTTTGGTGACCTGTGCGGTTTTGCCGGATATGGCAATTGGTGCCCAAACAGGGACCCGGAGCGAAGTGGCCAGCGCCCGAGAGGACACCCCACCGAGTGAAATCAGAGCTCTGTAACAAGAAGAAGGGTAAGTGTGGGTGAATTAAATAAGTTTTCTTTAAGCCAGGCTGACATGGGGAATTCTGAATCCCATAAAAGGGATTGTTTTATTTCTGTTCTTAAAGCATTGGTTCAAGCTAGAGGTTTTTCAGTGTCTAAAAAGGAGTTAGAGGAATTTTTACAGTGTGTAGATCACTGTTGCCCTTGGTTTCCTCAGGAAAGAACCATTGATTTAACAGCTTGGGAGACCATTGGTCAACAAATGAATGAGCGTTTAAAAGAATATGGGCTGGAGGATTTTCCAGAGGGTGTATTTTCTATTTGGAGTATTTTAAAACTGTGTTTAGAATTAGATAAGGGAATAAGTGTGGGCATAGATCCTAAAGTGGGAAAGGAGAAAAATGTAGATACAGATTCAAAATTCAAAGAGTTAAAATTACAAGAAGAAATAGTTAAACAAAAGGTAGAAACTGAACCCTCAGAAGTTAAAGAAGAGAAGTTATATCCTTCTTTAAATCCATTTTTAGGTCAGGCAAAACCTTCTTTAAATCCATTTTTAAATCAGACTGTTTCAGCTGCAACCATGCCTGCTACCACTTGTTCTCCTCCACCTTTTAACCTTTTGTCTCCCTCAGGGAAACAAGTTAACTGTTTATCATCCACCGTGCCTCCTCTGTCACCTATACAAGCTATGGTGTAAAAGGCGAGGACCATGAATGAGGACCTTCCATTAAAATTGAGACATGTTTTTCCTATAACAGAATACATAGATCATCAGACTAATCAACCAATGTGAGGACATAAGGCATTTTCTTTTAAAACTCTTAAAGATTTGAAACAAGCTGCTACCACCTATGGGCCAATGGCACCGTTTGTAAAAACTTTAATAAAAACTATTACTCAAGAAGTTTTGTGTCCTTATGATTGGTATATGCTGGCAAAAACTGCATTAGAGGGAGGAGATTATTTGATGTGGAAAACGTATTTTCATGATTTTTGTACAGAATAAAGTATGAAAAATCAGCAACATAATGTTCCCATTAGTTTTGAAATGCTTTCTGGTACTGGACAGTTTTTAGAGATCTCAACTCAATTAACTTATCCCTTACAAGCCTATCAGCAAATATAGGCTGCAGCCTCTCAGGCATGGTCTAAGCTACCAGCAAAGGGAGCTGATAACTCTAGTTTTACAAAAAATTGTACAAGGACCTACAGAACGCTTTGAACAATTTGTGGATAGGATAAGTATAGCAGTGACTCGGAGTGTTAGTGAAAACACTGCTGCTAATATTTTAATTAAACAATTAGCTTATGATAATGCTAATAAAGATTGTAAACAGGCTATGGCTGGATCAAAACAATGACTATAACTGATATGATCCAAAAGTGTCGGGATG
>NW_006922041.1:323251-324493 GCF_000298275.1 Orycteropus afer afer
GGGCCAACTCGACGGCACATAACAACAACAACAATGAAGAATTATAAACTCTCTTTTTTACTTTGCAAAAGGCAGTGCAGGAGCACTTTCATCAATTTTATATCACACATATTAGACCACATACCCCTTTGGTGGGCCCTCTCACTCAAGCAAATAAATGAGAGGATAAACAACTTTGCTTTCCCATACAGGAAGCT
This sequence comes from Orycteropus afer afer, assembly GCF_000298275.1. Lineage (NCBI taxonomy): Eukaryota > Metazoa > Chordata > Mammalia > Tubulidentata > Orycteropodidae > Orycteropus > Orycteropus afer. The sequence goes on from NW_006922041.1 coordinate 323,449, forward strand.
ATCCAATCACATGCTTCTTTTCATCAAAATAGTGCTAGTTTAAGTAAACAATTCCAACTTACTAGAGAACAGGTGAGACAAATAATAAAAAATGGTTCTTCTTGCAGTGTGCATCTTCCTGTGCCACATTATGGCTTAAACCCTTGTGGGCTTCAACCCAACGATGTTTGGCAAATAGATGTCACCCAGGTACATTCTTTTGGAAAACAATCTTTTGTACATGTTACAGTAGACACATATTCTGGGTTCACTATGGCTTCAGATGAGGCAGTAAGCCATGTTATCCATCATTTATTACATTGTTTTGCCTTTTGTGGACCTCCTAAACAGTTAAAAACAGACAATGCTCTGGCTTACACAGATAAGTCCTTTTTACATTTTTGTTCCTTTTATTCTATCAGCCTTTCTACTGGCATTCCTTACAATCCTCAAGGCCAAAGCATAGTAGAAAGAAAACATCAAACTATAAAACTTTATTTAGGAAAAACAAAAAGGGGGAGTAACAGGGGAATATTAGAACAGCCCTTTGAAAAGATTAAATAATGTCTTATATACTTTACATTTTTTGAACTGTGATACTGATGGGCAGTCTGCTGCTGACAGATATTTTTCAAAGGTAAAACAAGACACCAACTCAGTCAGAGTTCGATGGAAGGATGTACTGACAGGTCAATGGAAGGGACCAGATCCACTATTAATGTAGGGGCGAGGTATGCTTTTGTTTTTCTAGAAAACAATGACAAGCCCATATGGGTACCGGAGCGACTTGTCTGACATGATGGATCACATCCAGCACCGACTTCAACAGCTGTCACTACAGGATTGTCAGAGGAGGCGACGACTACCGAGTCATCAGACCAGAGAAGCGACGCTGCCGACTTGGAGGCAAATTAAAGCTTTATCTCATAAGGCTTCAAGTATGTTTCAAAGTTTAAACCAACTTCAGACCCTGGAAATGATATTTTTAGCTATGGTAGCATTATTGTCAATTCAGATTACTTCTGTAGCAACTGAAACTCATTGGGCATATTTGTTTCATCCACCT
>NW_006922041.1:325718-326487 GCF_000298275.1 Orycteropus afer afer
TATGGAAGTAGATTGCCCCATCTTCCTTCTGAGGAGTGGCTGGTGGGTTTGAACTGCCAGACTTCTGGTTAGCTGTCAAGTGCCTTAGCCACTATGCTACTAGATCTTTAACTATTGAAGTACATTTACTTCATTTAGAAAATAAAAAGGGAGGAAATGTTGGAGATCAAGAAAAAGACCCCCAAATGAACAAGATTGCAAGGCACATGTTCTAGCAACAGTTAAGAGATGGCAAGGCCTCTCTTGTGGTTGAATGCTTGCTTGGCTCCAGCTTTGTGTTCCTGGGGCAGAATGTTTGCTAACCTGTTTCCCTGGAGTAATGTTTTCCCCTGAGAATAGTACACCTTAGAAACCATTCTTTAGATTCATGTACCTTAACAATCATATTATGTTTTAGAATGATATATCTTAATGATTATTTGCTAATCCTGCAAGAGATATTAACCTAATTGATTATCCAATACACTTGGACATGGGTAAATGCTTTTGGGTACGGGAAAGAGTAAAACTTTAACTTTTAATTAATAATGGATTGTTATAAGGAAATATGTGATTTTACTGTAGAAGCATATTTGATTGAATACTTGATTGTTTTAAAGAAATATCAAGAATAATGATGTAATCGTATGCTTATGTATAAATAAAGCAGGGTGGCTGTATCAGGGGTCGCTCTCGCAGAATATGTAGGGTGTTGGCCTGGCCCCCGTTCCTTTCAAAAAACCATTAATCCTTTCATGACGCTTCGATTTCCTGACCTGTGTGGTTTTGC
>NW_006922041.1:327597-328549 GCF_000298275.1 Orycteropus afer afer
GGGGCATGTTTGGGTTTTATGAAAAACAATTAAACATGCTTTCAGGAAAGCAACTAAATAGAGTATCTAAATAAAATAAGAGCTAAATATGAATAGGGGCACAAGCAACGTTCTAGGGAGTGAAGAAATAATTTAGGCAATGGCAAAGATAAGGGCAGCAGTAAAGGCCTTAGTGGAGATTACATGGGATTTCAGTGAGTAGAGACTAGTCAAAAGGAGTTGTGCTAGGTCTCAAGTCTCTGTGCCTTTATTCTAGGCATTTTCTACCCTAGCACAACTCCTTTTAAAAATGCCTAGAATAAAGGCACAGAGACTTGAGATACAGAGTGCATTTGGGGAATAGTCACAGTTGGTGAGCCTGGGGTGTAAAATACATGGGAAGAGGCGGGAACAAGAGGGAGAGAGAGAGAGAGGGAGAAATGAGGTTGTAAACTATCAGAACACAGATAGCCTTGTCTATCAAGTCAAGGTCCCCCCCCCCCACTGGATCGCAATGGAGACTCATTTGAAGAAGGAAGTTATACCATACACTGAAGCTAGTCTTCATTCTTATTCCTACTCCTGGTTCTTTGAATCAATGGTGATACCACTGATAGTACTAATGATGAGAATAAAAATAACAAAACCATAGCGTAGGATATTTTGCATTGTTCAAAGCAACATCACATAAAAATAATTTTTCAACATGCTGCCCCTCTAACAACTACATCCTATGTACAATGCTTTCTAGAAATCATTAAAAGCTGACAGATCCACTACAGACACACTTATCCTTGTTTTATCACTGCAGAAAATGCAGGTCTAGAGAAGGTGAGATCTATGCAGGGCCCCACAGATGGCAGATGACAGGACCAGGACTCAACCTCCCCATTCTGAATCAAATTCATGTTCATGTTCCACACAACACTCCCTGTTATTTCACTTCATTCTTACCCAGCATGAAGAAATATTA
>NW_006922041.1:345965-348640 GCF_000298275.1 Orycteropus afer afer
TATATATATATATTTTTTTGCTAAAAATAAATATGAAGAAACTCTGGGCTGCTTCATTTTCACATCAAGAGCTTTCAAGATTAAATGACACCCAATATCAAAGGTAGGTTCTTCTTACTCTGAGGTATGAATCAAAATTGTCATATGACTGAAAAAAAAAAGTTCAATAATGCAATCAATCTTAGCATTTTAGATCAACTGATGTAGCTCTGAGGAGGGGGCTTCATGCTCTCTTCTTTTCTTTTATATTTGAATAAATCTATTCAATCCAGGTCCCTGGGTGGGGGCAGAAATGGTTTGTGCTTGACTACTCACCTAAAAGTTGGCAATTTGAATTCCCCCAGGAGCATGTGAAATAAAGGCCTGGAGATCTGCTTCTATAAAGATTATAGCCAAGAAAACCATATCCACTGTTTCTACTCCTTGAGTCACAATCAACTCTGTGATAATGGGTATGCAATCCTTCAGACATGTACTTTTGTTCTTACTGTCTTTCATGGGAGTTTATAAAGATATTAGCCAATGTAAGCAGGTTGGCATCCTGTGTCCTGCTTAGATCTTGATAGCTAAATGGTGGAAACATATTGAGGATTTTAGTACACTGATTAAATTTAGTGACCCTGGACTGTCTGGAAGGAGCTGTGGTGGTGCAGTGGTTAAGGCATTCAACTGATAACCAAAAGGCTGGTGGTTCAAACTCACCAGCCACTTCACTGGAGAAACATTATGTAGTCTGCTTCCATAAAGATTGACATCCTTGGAAATGTTATAGGGAAGTTCTACTATGCCCTATAGGGTCATTATGAGTTGGAATCAACTTGATGGCAGTGGGTCTGGTTTTTTTGTTTGGACTGCTTGGGTTCAAATCCTGGACTCACCTTTTATAAGCTCTGTGACATTAGTAAGTGTATTAGATTCCTAGAGCTGCTATAACAAATTACCATAAACCAGGTTGCTTAAAACAATAGAAGTTTATTCTCTCACAGTTTTGAGGACTAGAAGCTTGAAATCAAGATGTTGGGAAGGCCATGCTCCCTCTGAAGGCTCTAGGGAAGAATCTTTCCTTGCCTTTCTCCTAGCTTCTAGCAGCTCTTGGTAATTCTTGGTGTGTTTTCTTTGAAGCTGCATCACCCAAATTTCTGTCTCCATCTTCACATGGCTGTCTTCCCTGTGTGTGTGTGTGTGTGTGTGTGTTGGTGTGTGTGTCTGTGACCCCAAATCTCCCAGTCATTGGATTACTAGTGCCACATGATGTTCTGTATAAAACATATTATCATCCAAGCAATCATTATTAAATAATTTTGGCCTGAGTGTTTCTTAATCCAGTATGAGCTCATCTTAACTTGATTATATCTGAAAAGACCTTATATCCAAATAAGGTCAAATTCTAGGTTTTCAGGTAGACATAAAATTTTGGGGGAGCATGTTTCAACTCAGTACAGCAGATTATTTAACATCTCAGTGATGGTTCAGAGAGGGTATATGACTCAACCAAAGTCACACGGAAAATGGAAAAGCTAGGAATGGAACCTAAGGCTCTTGACCCAGAAGTTGCAAAATGATGGCTCATAGGCTGTACCCAAGTTGCAGATTGGGCTGAGATCAGACTGCATGTTTTTTAAAAATATTTGATTTAGCTCCCACAATTTAAAAGAATTGAGAGATTTCACCAAAAACTCTGGAATGCTAGCTCATTTCCTTATCAATAACATGGAGATGATTATAATAACTACTTCACAAGGTTGGCATAAGGATGAATTGTTCAGAGTCTGGCACATGGAATGTGCATAACAGCATTAGTGATTAGCTGTTCGTACCAGTAGTGTAAAAGCTGAGACTTGAAACTTTCTGCCTGTCTCTTCTCTACTGCTGCCTTTTTTAACCCACTCGATACCATCCTACCATGTCTGTGGAGTCCCTGGGAGGCTCAAACAGTTATGTACTTGACTACTAACTAACCAACATAAAGTTTCATGGTTTGAACCCACCCAGAGGCACATCTGAGACAGGCCTGGTGATCTGCTTCTGAAAGGTTACAGGCTGGAAAACCCTAGGGAGTGTTTCTCCGATGTACACATGGGGTCACTGGGAGTCAGAATTGAGTCCATGGCAACTGTTTTATTTTTCTAAACAAGTCTGAAGTCAGAATCCATGCTTTTAATCATGGTGATAATCAGCTACTAAGTCTTGCTCAGAGAGGAGACCCTAAAGGGCTGAGCCTGAGGAGAGGAAAGACTCAACATTAGGCTGGGGCAGGCATTTTCTAGTAGCTTTAAATTGATCCTCTTATATCATCTCCAGAACAACTCTATCAAGTCATTCAAATTTTCCAATATGTAAGTTTTATTTCTCAAATTAATCTGTAAACACCTACAGCAGAGACCTGGTATCTTGTACCTCTGAACATTCACCACTGTTCACTACCATACTCTAGAGAATAGTCAGGATTGTCTCATCTCCTGTTAGGAAGTTGTGACCCAGTGATGGAAGAAGAAGTGGTCAAGGTCATACAGTAAGTGACAAGCATGGGACTTGAACCTAAGGCTTTTTACCAGTGGTAGCAAATTGGCTGTGTAGCTGTGCCTCATTGCAGACAGGCTTTGTTTGGTATGTATCATTTTGGAAAGGAAAAAAAAAAAGAATTAGTTGTCAAAGTTATTATTATTATTTTTTTT
>NW_006922041.1:349350-362253 GCF_000298275.1 Orycteropus afer afer
TGACCATTAATTCTGGTCATTATTGTGTTTTTGGATTTTGTTCCATGTTTTTCCTTCCACTCTATTCAGGATTTCCAGTTCTGATCCTTTCCTGAGTGGTTGGTGTTGGTAGCTAGGCACCATGTAGTTCTTCTGGTCTCAAGGTACACCATATCCTAGGGCTGATTGCTTCCAAATGCCCTTGTTTTTTTGCACTCTTCTTCACTTCTGACAATAGGAAACCATTAGCAGCTGCATCTTACATAGCTGCTTGAAAGCTTTTAAGACCCTAGTCACTACTCACCAATGTAGTAGACCAGCAGTTCTTAAACTGCCTTATAATATGTCCTTTTCATTTTCTGTACTCATTCTTTGCTTTTATCTTTTTCCTCCCTTCTTTCCTCCTCCGTCTCTTTTCTTATTCACTGTCCAGTATGTTTCTGTATCATCTCTCATTGCTCAGACCCACCATGTACCCTTAGTCAGACTGAGGGCTCCCGGGATTAAAAGGTAGCTGGGCCCTGGTCAGAATCTGGCAAATAGAGAAGAGGAAAAGAAGAGACACTAGTTGCAGGGGCTGATGTGGCTTACAGCTGGGAGCACAGTTGCCAGGCTGCCAGAAACAGCTACAGGAACTGAAATGTGCTGTGTAGATCACTGCTGTACCACCTCTGGAATCTGCCAGAACAAGCTTGCCCAGGGCTTTGTGTGAATTGGCCTAGACACCACCTCACGCTTTCCAGAATCTTGAAATCAACGCTAGCAGCCTCTTAACATTCAGCACAGCTCTTGCTGTGGAAGCTTCGACAGGTTGTTCTTTCCCTACAAAGCAGGGCTCTGACAGTTTTTTTTTTCTTTTCCCTTCCTCATTGTTTAATCTGTTCACTTCCTGATACTAATGGATTTTTAAATGAGCCTAAGACAATTGATAGCATTTCCCAATTAAAACCAAATATCCTTCATTCACCCTTCACGTAACCACTGAGTAAGGAGGAGTGCTGAGGAGTTTGGGCCCAGCTGGACCTCTCTCTCCAGCTCTCCAGCCTCTTAATCTCTTTGCCTGCAGAGATAGCCTCCCATTCTTACTGCCTCCTGTAAAGGGGCTCTGAGATGCAGGAGTGACTTCTAAACAGGAACAGAAGTGATACTGCCTGAGATTGCTGAACAGTTGGAGACAAGATTTTCTAGTCTTCTCTGATGTCAACTTGTATCATAAGTGCTGAATTCAAGTGCTTCCCTGAGATCTGGAGACGTCCTTATACAGCCATAGTGATTCATACCAAGTTTGAGAGGGGTGGACTGAGGATCTAGGGAAGCACGACCTCTTGTTTTCTTTTGTGTTATAAAATATCAGAAATAAAATAATATAGCTACTGCTTATTGAGTGCTATCTATACTAGGCCCTGTACTTGACCCTTTACATAAATTATCTCTAATCCTTAAAACAATGTTTGGGAAAGATTATCTCTGGTTTACAGGTGAGAAAATAGACACTTCCACAAGTGAAAATACTTACCCAAAACCACACACTTAGTAAATGGCAGAGTTGAATCCAGGTAATCTGGATTCTAACTACTACTCTGGGAGTGACTTATCACTACCTACCAGAGGGAGCATAAATAACTAACCATGTCTGGGTACTGAGCCTAAGGATGCTTTAAAGGGTTTCTAGTGCATGAAGGTGCAGAAGAGGGTTTTATTCATTCACTCTCTTCTCCATATGGAAGTCTAGGGGTGACAGTTCCACTGCATATATAGATGTATGTCTTCTCAGACCTCGTATCCTCCTATGGAGAGGGATCAGGGTCACCCTGAGGGAATTTCAGAGAGGTCAAGACCTGAACAGTGGAGAGTAGGAAGAAGGGGTCAGAAGGTTCTCTCCTGTTTCTACAATCCAGCTTCCCTCTCCAGGTTATGGTAAGTCCAACACTTGTCTCAGGTTCCACACTTCTTTCCTAATTCTTGCCTTCATTATCTTCTACCACTACCTGGTGGCATGGAGCTCATCATTATCTCTTCAATACGGACAAAGAAGCTCTCTGAAAATTTAAGCAACTTGCTCGAAATTAACATGTCAGTTAGTGGGGGAGCTGGGTTTCACACTCAAACTTTCTGACTTCATGTGCCATGCCATGCATTTAAAATGGCAGTAGCCAAGATCTTATTTGATTCTAGGTATGGATATGTTCAGCCTTTGAAGCAAACCTGCACATTACTAGAACATTACAATTTCATCATTGGACTTGCTGTATGAGAGAATAGAGAATAAGTGAGCATAAGTGAGAGTCACATATGGCATCCTTTAGCCAGGCAGCTAGTCACTCTCACCAACAGAAACAACTCCTATAGGCCATATACTATCCTCAGTAGTTTCCATCATATCCTGTCTTTGGCATTCTCATTATACATTTCTCCAAACCTGACCAAGAATGTTGAGCTCCACAAGTGCTAACTACCTGGACATTGATGCAAACAGCAATTGTGAAATTAAATTCCCTTCTTCCTCCAAGGCCAAGGATGACTTCTAGTCTTTCATGTACAGGTAACAGTAATGAAATGTGTGGAAGGAGTTTAGATTGTAATTAAAGATGGAGTGTCAGGAGGTGCTCTGGATTGTTTTGCTATGGTTGCTTTTATGTCCCTGGTGACAGGATCTACACATGCTCTTTCTCTAGAATCACTCTCATGTCCTAAGATAAACATGCCATCTTCTTGTAGCATTCTGCAAGACCTGTTTCAAATGCCGAGCAAACCCATTTACAATTCCACACAGAATCTTGCCAACTGCTTTACTCAAGGCATAACATGGCTCAGCCAACCTGACTTCTTTATAACCATTAAAACGGCCCCAAACCTGCTCCTTCATCATTGACCCAAGTTTAGTGAATGGCCTTCCCATTCATTTTGTTGTCCAAGCCAAAAACTTGGGGTTCACTTTTTAATTCTATCATTCATCCCCAGTAAGTATTGTTGTTGTTGTTGTGTGCCATCGAGTTGGACCCGACTCATAGTGACCCCTCCTTGAGTTTCCAAGCCAGTGTCACTATGGAAGTAGATTGCCCTATCTTCCTTCCGAGGAGTGGCTGGTGGGTTTGAACTGCTAGCATTCTGGTTAGCAGTCAAGTGCCTTAGCTCTTCTTAAAATTTCTAGAATCCATCACATCTCTTCATTTCTAATTGCCTTCAGCCTTGTCTAATCTATCACTTATACTCATGACTGTAGAATTTCTCCCTTACTTTCCCCACCATTTCTGTCTGGTTCCATAAGTATTCTCCGCTCTGTGTCTGGCATCACTTTGATTATGTAGCAAAACTGCTTAACACATTTAGCAGCTTCTCATTACTTTCGGGATAAATTCCAGTGGTTATAGATCGAATGAATTGTGTTGTAGATCCTAATCCCTATTCTTGTGGCTATCTCATTTGGGGACAGGGTTTCCTTTGTCTTTTAATGAGACCATATTAGGATAAGGAGCTCTGGTGGCATAGTGCCTAAGGCATTTGACTGCTACCCAGAAGGGGAAGACAGAGGCCATGCTACACAAAGATTGTGAAGGAACTGAGGAACAGAAGCTGGAAAGAGGCAAGGACCTTTCCCCAGAGGTGGTGGACAGAATTTAGAATTAATAGTCTATTAAACTGTGAGAAAATACACGAACCCTTAAGTATGATTTGTTATAAGCTGTACCACAATTTAACCTGCTAACTTTTCCAGCCTCACCCTTCATCCTAAGCCCCCTCATACTCCACTCCAATCATCCTGAACTTCCTACAGTCACCAAAGACTCGGATTTTTCTCTCCTCAAGGCAACAACACATCTCATTCCTTCAAGCAGATTCTCCCAGGACTTCTTTTCATGGTCTCCCCTACTCACTCTTCAGATTCTAATATGGACATTTCTTTTAGGAAATCTCCATTCCTTCTAAACCTGAGTCAGCACTACCTACCACGTGCTCCCATGTACCCTGTACTAATACCCTGGCAATTCTTGCCTCCCTGTGTTGTAATTATTTGTTTACTTGTCCTTTCCTTCCAGATAGAAAGCTCAAGAGGTCACAGACTGTTCATTATTAAGCACAGTGCGGGGCACAATGTGGGCACTCAATAAGTATTTATTATTGTTTTCTTTTCTTTCTCTTTCAGTTTCATTGGCACTGACCCTATCAGCTACAGTTAGTTCCTGAATATGTCCCCAATGTATCCATGCTCTCTGCTCCTCCTTTACACCCTCTTACATTTTCCTCTCCTTTTCTCTTTGAAAAAGTTGTTTCAGGCTCAGACCATGAAATATCCCTTCAAAATATTTGACAAAAAGCAGAGAGAAGCTTAGTGTTGTTTCTCTCCTCTAGTCTTCCATAGTGACATGATGAACTGAACATGTAGTGAATCTAAGTTGCCATGGTAACTGATAACGGTCTGGTCTTCTCACTTCTTTGTAGGTGGAAAATATCTCTCTTTTCCTATAATTAGCATGAGAAGAGGATTTATTCTATGTTCTGCAGGATACCTAATAGCCCAAAGGACCTATTGTAAATTACCTAGTGCTTTTATACCATTCTGGAAACTCATTGCTGCTGATCAAATTGGCCCATAAGAATTGACAATATTATCGGGGCCATCCCATTGGTCATCACTCTGGAGCCACACAGAAGCTTGACAGGAGGAATTCTAAAATGTTAACACAAGGGCACTGAAGGGAAGTTTTTTTTTTTTTTTAAATATATATGTGTATGTACACACATGCATGCTTGCATCTGTTTATGGTTGAGAATAAGAAAAAGGGGCAATCTGTTTTACGTTTTTGTCCTGGCTGAACTAGAGCATTAGCTGTAATAACTCAGGAGCTCTCTGAATGCAGGGTCCTTACTGTAAAGACCAGAAGAAGATTCTTTGAGGCCCAGGATCAGCACACATCTCTAATTGGCTGCATGTGTAGGAGTTGAAGTCAGCTGTTCACAGACATTCTTAACTCTAAGTAGGGCAGCCACATTTCCAATTCTTAAGTTAAAAAACAGAATCTTTGCATGAAAAGCCATGTGTCCATGTAAGAGAATAAAGATAAACCAGAGCTAATCCAAATGCCAGACAGCAGGTTATACCCCACTCCAATCCCATACACTCCAGGGAAAAAGAAATAAGATGATTCTTTCCACTTATAGAACCTTTGTATTTCCCTGGGTGGTTGCTCATTGGGATCTACTTCCGTAGTGATACTGCCTTGGACAACCAAGGAGGGGTTGCTATGAGTCAGGTTCAACTTCATGGCAGGGAGATAGTGCTGTAAAGTGGGAATGGTGGATTACCTTGAATTTAGGAAGGCTAAATGATCTGCTAAGGTCACAAAGCAAGTTCATGACAGGTTGAATGGGAATCAAGGTGTGTAAACTAGTAGTATGACTATCAAATACATCATACAAGGACCCCCTCTCAGTAGCCATGTCCTTTGCATTCCATCTCCACTGGACAATACATTAATGCTCTTCATGGGAAACACCTCTGGGACCAACATTTAAGTGCAAAGAGGGAGGTAGTTTTCCAGAAGACTATTTTGTATGTTATGAGTTAAGTTTGTTGCTATTGTTGCTGCTATAATGTCATCTGTTCCTCACAGAAATGCAGTATGGCTAGTAATAAATAATGTGATACTCATTATAAAAATGAAGAAAGAGGCTAAGAAAGGTTAAGTCTCTTGCCCAAGGTCAAGGAGCTAAGAAGTCATGGACCAAACAGGAAGAGAAGAGGAAAGGAAGGAAGGAATGGAAGAAAGGAAAGTGCATATTAGTTAAACATTCTGCTCATCAAGTTTTGGGCCCTGTGCTTGGCACTTTCACTACAGTATCTGATTTAATCTCACAGCATACCTGTACTCAAATCAGAGCCACTGTCGCTGAGTCAATTTTGACTAATTGTGACCCTATAAGACAGAGTAGAACTGCTCCATAAGGCTGTAAATTACAAGGCTGTAAATGTTTACAGACACAGATTGCCTCATCTTTCTCCTGTGGAGTGGCTCTAGAGTTCTAACTGCCAAACTTAGCAGTTCAGTGCTTTAACCACAGAGCCACCAGAGCTCCAGCATCCCTATAAGGTGGGTATTTATTTCTATGAGAAACATGAGAAACTGAGGCTCAAAGAGGGTGTCTTAGTCACCTTGTGCTGCTGCAAAGGAAAGTGATTGGCTTTGTTGTTGTCATTAGGCCACTGACTCAGTGCCTGTTGTCAGGGATCCTACCTACAACAGAACGAAACACTGCCTGGTCTTGCATCCTCACAGTTGTTGCTCTGTTTGAGTCCATTGTTCAGCCTCTGTGTCAATTCATCTCAATAAAAGTCTTCCTCTCACTTGCTGACACTTCCTTTACCAAGCATGATGTCCCTTCTCCAGGGACTAGTTCCTCCTGATAATATGTCCAAAATATGTGAGATGAAGTCTCTATACCCTACTTTCAAGGAGCATTCTGGTTGTATTTCTTCCAAGATGCATTTGTTCATTCTTCTCCCAGTCCATGGTATATTCGATATTCTTTGCCAACACTGTAATTTAAAGGCATCAATTTTTCTTCAGTCTTCCTTATTCATTGTCCAGCTTTTGCATGCATATAAATTGAATGAAAATTCCAAGGCTTAGGACAGGTGCATCTTAGTCTTCAAAGTGACATCTTTGGTTTTTAACACTTTAAGGAGGTCTTTTGCAACAGATTTGTCCAATGCAACACATACTTTGATTTCTTGACTGCTGCTTGCATCGACGTTATTATGGACCCATGTGTTCTGGTTACCAAGTGCCGCTGCAACAGAAGATACCACAAATGGGATGCTTGAACAAACAGGAGTTTATTCTCTTACAGTTTGGAGACTTTATGTACTAGCTCAAAGTGCCAGGTTCTAGGGGATGGGTGAAAGCCCTGCAACATTGGGCTTCAGCTCTGTCTCTTGCTCCTGGCCCACTGAAGCTAGAGGCTTTTCTTCACTCAGACAGCTTCTGGCTGCTGAGGCTAACAAGCCCAAGGTTGACAAGTAAAAAGGCACAGTCCTGATGTTACCAAACCACACGGCAGGCCATTAATTCAAGTCCACTGAAAGTCCCAAGGTCAGCAGAGCATGGCAGCTTGAACAATGTCATGGCTACATGCAGGGTTCAAGCGTGCCATAAGCTAGAGACCATTACCAAAACTGTTTCTTATATATGGGAAGCAGACCACATACCCAAAGCAGCTACTCAGCTGCTCCAATAGATTCCCTGATGGAGTTAATTACCAGTCTCACCATAGGGAATAACTACATTCAGTTGCTCAGCCACTCAACCAGGCCCAGCCAAGTTGACACACAAACTTAACTATCACACCATGTAAAATGAAATCATTAACAATTTCAATATTTTCTCCCTTCATTGTAATGTTGCTTGAGGGTCCAGTTGTGAAGATTTTTGTTTTCTTTATGTTGAGGTGTAATCCATATCGAAGGTGGTAGTCCTTGATCTTTTTCAGTAAGTGCTTCGGGTTTTCAGTTTCAGCAAGCAAGTTTGTGTCATCTGCATATCACAGGTTGTTAGTGAGTCTTCCTCCAGTCCTGATGCTGAGTTCTTATTCATAGTCCTGCTTCTTGGATTATTTGCTCAGCATACAGATTGAATAATAGTGAAAGGATACAACCCTGGCACAAACCTATCCTGATTTTAAAAAATGCAGTATCTTGTAGTTCTGCTGAACAACTGTTTCTTCGTCTATGAACAGTCTCCCTTGTGAGGACAATTAAATGTTCTGCAATTACCATTCTTCATAATGTTTCCAAAATTTTTTATGATCCACACAATCAAATACCTTCAAACAGTCAATAACACACAGGTAAACATCTTTCTTGTATTCTGTGCTTTCAGCCATGTTTCATTTGACATTAGCAGTGATATTGCTTGTTCTGTATCCTTTTCTGAATCTAACTTCTGGCAGTTTCCTGTTGATGTATTGTTGCAACTGTTTTTGAATTATCTTCATCAAAATTTTACTGACGTGATATTAACACTATTGTTTGATGATTTCTACATTCTGTCAGATCATCTTCCTTTAGAATGGGCACAAATATGGATCTCTTCCAATCGGTTGGCCAGGTAGCTGTCTTCCAAATTTCTTGGCATAGATGAATGACCACTTACAGCTTGTACCTATTTATTGAAAGATCTCAATGGGCAGTCCATCAATTTTTGGAATCTTGCTTTTCACCAGTGCAGCTTGAGCTTCTTCCTTTACTTCCATAAGTTCTCGATCATATGCTACATCTTGAAATGGTTGAATGTTGACCAATTCTTTTTGCTACAGTGACTCTGTGTATTTCTTTCATCTTTTTTTTTTTTTTTTTTTCTTCCTGCATCGTTCAATTTTTTGCCCATACCTCAACTCGAAGCTTCAATTTTTTCTCAGTACTTTCAGCTTGAGAAGTGCTAAGTGAGTTCTTCCCAAAGGATAGAAATTTATTTTCTCACAGCTGTGAAGGCTAGAAGTCAGAATTCAGGGTACCAGCTCTAGGGGAAGGCTCTCCCTCTGTTGGCTCTGCTTATCTATTTCAGCATCTATAGTTCTGATGTTCCACGGTTTCTTGTCAATCTTAACGTGGCATTGATCCCCTTCCCCTTGTGCTAACTTCTATGTCTAATCTGCTCTTTTTATAACTCAGAAAATATTTGTTATAGGACACACCTGACAATGGTGTTGTTGTTGTTATGTGCCGTTGAGTCGGACCCGACTCATAGTGACCCCTCCTTGAGTTGCTGAGGCAGTACACTATGGAAGTAGATTGCCCAATCTTCCCTTCCAAGGAGTAGATGGTGGGTTTGAACCACCAGCTTTCTGGTTAGCATTCAAGTGCCTTAGGCACTATGCTACCTACAATGATACAGCCTCATTAACTTAACAAAAAACCATACTTTCCTACCTCACCCAAATAGGATCATATCTATAGGTATAAAGCTTAGGATTCCAACACATATTTTGGGGGAATACAATTTAGTCCATAACAGAAGGTAAACTGGTCTGGAGATGATATAGCAAATTAGTAGCACCACCCTAGTTCTACCTCTCAGCAAAGCCTGTGCTCTTAACATTTATACCATACTACCTCTCACATGTAGCATCAGTGACATTGATTTTAAATAGGTACAGGAGAACAAACACTGTCCAGACATTTTTGGACTAAAGGAGGCTGAGAGATGATTTTAGCTTTTTATATGTGGATGTGGGAAATCAGGACAGGAATTCTCAAATAGGGACCAATCAATATTGTGTCATGTTCAGAGGAAGGTGCAGTGTTGGACATCCACCACTTATTAATTGTATCACATCAGGTAGATTGTTCACCATCTGGGCCTCCATTTTCCCATACGTGAAATTGGTGCTTTGACTAGATTCACATTCACCAATCCTTCGCCAGTTTCCACTGAATTGATTCTAACAAATAGCAACACCATGTGTGTCAGAATAGAACTGTTTTTCATATAGTTTTCAATGGCTGATTTTTGGGAGATAGATTGCCAGGAGTTTCTTTGAGTTTCCTCTGAAGAAACCACTAAATTTTAATGCCAAGTGCATTAACTGTTTGCACTATGCAGGAACTCCTTGGACTAGATGAGGATTAGCAAATAGACTCCAAATCACATGCCAATGCTGCTGATCAATTACTTGGTCATGGCTACCTGGAACTCTGAGTTGTGTAGGATACTGAGGCTGCACTTCTACCATGACCAACTGGTGATCTCTGGGGACTGGAGATGGGAATGGTGGTATACATGGCATAGATTTGCCATTCTACAGCTAGATGAATAGCAAACACTTACTTAGAGTTTAATCATTTTATTTTTTCCTAAGCCTTTAGCAAAGCAATTTCTATAGTTGGTCTATATTTGCTGTAATAACAAATTTTCATATTCTACATGGATCTTTATTTTCAAGCTACAGGGAAAAACATTCTTATATCCAGTTGTCAAGAATTTGCTGAACAAATTTACAATTTAGTCCATAACAGAAGGTAAACTGGTCTTTTTCCCCTGAGTCCCATGACCTGCATGGACTTCACTTATTTCAAAGGCTTGCTTGTGCCTTTCCAGATTAAAGAATCTTGAAATTTTTATCTGTCTGCTCTTGTTTACTCATTGCAATGAATAGAGGAATGGATGATAGGGTAAGAAAAAGGATTTTTTAAAAAAATTTCTTGAATAGTTGAGAATTTTTCACTTTGGAAAGAAGACAGCTTAAAGGCAACATGATAATAATTTATAAAAGCATCACCAGTGAAGTCAAGGAAAATTGAGACTTCTAGTGAAATACCAGGAGCTCTGGTAGCATAGTGGCTAAGACACTTGCCTGCTAACCAGACGGCTGGCAGTTCAAACCCACCAGCCACTCCTTGGAAGGAAGGTTGGGCAATCTACTTCCATAGTGATACTGCCTCGGAAACCCAAGGAGGGGTTGCTATGAGTCGGGTTTGACTCGACGGCACATAACAACAACAACAACAGTGAAATACCTGGGAGCTGTGGTAGTGTAATGCCTAAGGCACTTAACTGCTAGCCAGAAAGCTGGCAGTTCATACCCACCAGCCACTCCTTGGAAGGAAGGTTGGGCAATCTACTTCCATAGTGATACTGCCTCGGAAACCCAAGGAGGGGTCGCTATGAGTAGAGCCCGACTTCACAGCACGTAACAACAACAACAAGTGAAATACCCAATGATAAGGAGACTTCTTTGACAAACTGAATGAAGAAAATGACTTTAAGGAAGTAATTTTCAAGTTGTAAATTGAAGAAATCTGGAGTTTCTTGCAAATACTTCACTGTGGTTGCAGGAGATGAATAGGGGATGTTGGTTGAGTGACCACTAATTTCCTTTCTCATTCTGCATCCCTTTCAGCTTCTCTTATTTTATGCTTATAAATAAAGCTTCCCTTTGGTGTGAAGAAAGGTGGTTCAGCATAATAAGTTTGAAAACCATGTGTTTAGATAAATAATAGGAGAAAGTATTGCTTCACACAATAGCCAATTTAATTACTGAATTCATTATACTAAAGTATGCTTCAGAGAAAAGTTAAACAAAATTATTGATTCAAAAATTTTGGGCTGTTTTCTGAAGGATAAGCCAAAGATAGCTGTCAGAGAAGGATGAGCTATATGTAACTTTACAATGAGGAAAAATCATGCCCTTTTCCCGGATCCTTACTTGGGCTGGAACTCAGAATAATAAGTCTAGATTGGTAGCCTTGAAATTGCCCTTGCTTTGATGGCACCCTGCTTAGTTCTAAATACCCATTCTAGAAGCACCCTTGTTGTTTACATAGAAAATAGCATGCTTGCTCCTGAGCTGGTAGGAGGATTGAAGATGAAGCAGTGGCTCAGAATCAATTATCTTTGATTTACAAAGCAGCATAACTGACACATGATAATTAAAATCTCACATTAGTTATTATTCTATTTGCTTTGCTGAACAACACACACACACACACACACAGAGAGAGAAAGGTGTCATTTTTATTTCTAACAGGTTTTAAAAACTTTCATGTTTCACATGAAAGTAAAGGTAGAATTTTTATAAATTGTTTTGAAAACCAAGAGAAGAGAGTTTTAAATGAACAATGCCTACCATTTATATAACACCTGTTATGAGGAAGACATCATAACAAATAACTACAATAATAACACTGAAGACAGCTAACATTTATTGAGTCCTCATCCTATACCAGATACTTTTGTGTTTTACATGTATTAATTAATTTAACCCATTGCCAATTATACTCTTATTATTGGTATTTTATAGCTGAGGAAACTGAGGCATAGGTATTACAAAGAGAAGTAAAATTAGGATAGAAATATAGACTAGCTAGTTTCAGATCCCATGATCTGAACCACTAAACTATAGCTTCTTAGAGTACAGGGTTACTTATAGAAAATGTGACAGAAATTTATAGAAAATAGGTTATAACTACTATCTCACTTTACAAAAGGGAAAACTGAGGTTCACAGAAGTGAAGAAAATTGCCCAGGGTTATACAGCCAGGAAATTATGCAAAAGGATTGTGAGTCCAGATCTGAGCCCAAAGTTTGTGGTAATTTCTAGTACAATGGGCAGCTTCTCATGTATAACATGAATAATAGCCACTTTCTGTTTAACATATACAGATATAGAGAAAACTATAGTATATAGCAAACTAATGGTAAGGTGACAAAAATCTGTGAAAGAGTATCATCATCATCTTCCCAAACACCATTTATGTAAACTACTGACTCTCAAACACATGTTTAACCCACACCAAAGAAAAGGTTTTCTTGCTGGGAAAATAAACCTGTCTTGATGAATTGTGGTCTTCATGCAGTTCCAGATTTTATTGTTTTTGGTCAAGAAAAAGACATTGAAAAGTCAAAACAAATAAACTTCCAAAGACATGTAATCAGAGTACAAATAAAGATGTGAAATGAAAGTCAAAGATGATGTATTTTGAGGTTTAGGGGAAAAGAAAGATGTGTTCAGATACTGTCTCTTAGCACATGATGGCTTGTATGACCTCCAGCCTACACCTCTGACTCTAAAATGATTGGTGTAACTCAATCTTGACTTAATGATGAAAATGATACAAGACTAGGCCACCAATGTCACCAATATGCAATTTCTAAGCAATGATTGCTTTTCAGTTATTTGTGGATGGACTGCTGACCACAGACTGATGACAGCAGCAGGAATTTTCTACAGATGAGAGAGGTAAAGAGATCTCACTGACAGGCACAAAAAGAAACAAGTACTCTTATGACTACATCTGTGGCAAGAAGTGATGGAAAAGCTCAACATCTATAGCCAAAACCAG
Source organism: Orycteropus afer afer (assembly GCF_000298275.1). Taxonomy (NCBI): domain Eukaryota; kingdom Metazoa; phylum Chordata; class Mammalia; order Tubulidentata; family Orycteropodidae; genus Orycteropus; species Orycteropus afer. Next base: position 362,168 of record NW_006922041.1, read on the forward strand.
GCCAGGAGCTGATTGTGGAACAGACCATCAACTGCTCATATGCAAATTCCACTTGAAGTTAAAGACAATTAAAACAAGTCCAAGAG
>NW_006922041.1:380063-381374 GCF_000298275.1 Orycteropus afer afer
CTTTTTATCATCTCCATGTAAGCATCTTATTTCCCACCTTCCATCCTCCCCATCAGACTAATGGTTTTCTAGTCAGAAGAACATTTTTCTAGAGACTACAAGGAATCTGAATATTATATATATTTCCTAAATTCTGTTTTCTGTCTTAATAAAGTAACTTCTGCCTCCTCAGTTTGTCTCTGTCTCTGCTCTAGGATTTGTTTGTTAATGGGAGCTCTGGTAGTGTAGTGCCTAAGGCACTTGACTGCTAACCATAAGGCTGGCATTTCAAACCCACCAGCCACTCCTCCAAAGGAAAGTTGGGCAATCTACTCTGTAGTGATACTGCCTTGGAAACCCAAGGAGGTGTCACTATGAGTTGGGTCTGACTCGACAGCACATACCAACAACAGGAATGCTGGAGTCCTACTAGGCCATCTGCAGAGGCAGTGTCTATGGTGTGCTCAGAGGGCTTCAGCTCTGTCCCAAGCATTTGGCACACACTTGGAGTTGACTCCTTAGGTAACAGAAGAAAGTACCAGCAGTTTTGGAGTATGGGTCCCAAATTCTGAACATTAAAGATCAATTTCCATTCTTATTTTTGGCAGATCTAGTCATACTCAGAACATAAGTCAGCAGCTCTATTTACTTACTGCAAACAGGCACTTCATAAATACTTAAAACCATGCTGTTGATAATTCAGTGAAAGGAGGTGTGACTGGGTTTTAAATTGTGTGCTTGTAGCTGGAAATAATCAATAATCCAGTATGTCAGAAACCTGTTCTCCAAGACCTTGCTTCCTGGAGATGTCCAAATACACAACACCCAGAAATAAAAATCACTATCATTGCTGCTAATGTTCCAATCAGCAAATCTAGGATTTTTTGTTTCCTAAGCCAGAGTTCCCAAAGTTTTGGTTCTGTAATATTTCCAAAGAAATTTGAGAGCTGACTGATGATTATCTTTTTGCTTTTCCAATTAAAGTCTTTATTTTTCCAATTAAGGTCATTAAAATGAGAACAAAAACAGACTACCTTGACTATTACTTTTTTTTGTTGTTGTTGCTAAAACAATATGAAGAACAGGATATTAGAATAGATGATAATTCTTTACATAGGAGTGCCCTGGGTGGTACAAATAGTTTATGCTCTGCTACTAACCTAATGGTTGGCACTTTGAACTCACCCAGTGGTGCCATGGAAGAAAGACCTGGTGATCTACTTTCACAAAGATTACAGCCAAGAAAACCCTGTAGAGCAGTTCTACTCTGACACACATGGGTTGTCATGAGTTGGAATTGACTCAGTGGCAATAGTGCTTTTTTTTTTTTTT